>NC_029785.2:6616687-6634263 GCF_000816755.2 Arachis ipaensis
TTTATATTTTTTTATCTATGTTGTAGTGTCGTATCTTTATCTTTGTAAACAAACAATAACTACTATAACTCACTAATGCTCTACTAACTTCCAATACCACTCTGGATAACCTCAATAGTCATACAAAACAATAAATAATTTAATATTATAAGATTGGATTGAAATTTAGGAATTTACTTAAATGTTAGGTATCCTTAATTATAAAGATAAAGATAGTATTCTATTCAACACTCAAAGAAATTAGTATGACTAACCTTGTTATTACTTTTAATTTAAAGTTTGTATTTAACAACTTTCTAAATTTAAAGGTAAATATAAATGGAGTAATATCTATAAATTTAATCTGATTAATTAGTCGTTGAATGTAAATCGAATTGAAATTATGGTCATATTCAATCCAATGATTCATATGCAACTTTATCTTATCCAATATACTTAATTAAGTATAATTAAGTAATTAACCATGGCCTTAATGTTGCGGTGCACATGCCAGCCATGCCTACAGGTAAACGCTACAGCACTTTTCTTTTATTTTTTATTAGCTTTCTTATAAGTCGTTATTTTATTTACCAATCAAATCATTATTTAATTTCAAACTCCTTATCCATTTTGGGGTGGGTATCAAAGTCAATATATTAAACCGTTGATTATTTGTGAGTTGGCTGATTTTTTCTTATTGAAATGATGTGCCACCTTTTCTATACGGGAAATGCTAGTTGTACAATATTAATCAGCCTTTAATCAGCCTTTAATCAGATTTAAATAATATTTAATTATTTTTTTAATGTAACATGTTCCTATTTTGTAGATACATATCTATAATTAGATTTTAATTTAAATTTAAAATTTAAAACTCACCCACTTCATTGGTGGTTACGGTGACTTTGCTTTACTTTCGTAACTTCACGTAACAGATACAGTTTTTTAAATTCATTATTCTACGGGATATTCACACGCATTAGTGAATCTCAAACCAAAAAAGACGCTGCCAGCTGAATTCTCCATCTCGTCTTCATTAGTGAAGACCATCACCACCTTCCAGCTGAAGCACTCTCTCATTTTGCATTGGTTAAAGGTATCATTATTTTCCACACATGTGTTTATGTAATTTGTTAAGAAATATCATGTTCAACATTTTTAATTATATTTTAATTTAAACATAAAAACACTCTGCTGATTTAATTGGAACAAGGTTGATCTTATTTAATTTTATTAATAAAATTGTTGCAAATAAAGTATATAATCAACAATTAATTTAAAATTGTGTTGTTATTTTTCGATTATAATACATCTGATAATATGATATTTTATATAAAATATTTTTAAAACACATCTAAAATCAGTCAACTTTAATAATACAATATAAATGTTAATAATACAATTATGAATGGTCGAATATAATTATATACATAAACTAAAATATTTTCAATTGTAGTTTCTTTTTCAATTGTAACACATCTAAAATATTAAGTTATACAAAAAGTATTTTTAAAACACATCCAAAATCATAAATCTAAAATTTAAATTTAAAGATTAAAAAATAATTGTAACACATCTAAAATTATGAAGTTATACAGAAAATATAAAATCATAAATCTAAAATCTAAATTTAAACATTAAAAAATAATTGTAACACATCTAAAATTATGATGTTATACAGAAAATATTTTTGAAACACATCCAAAATCATAAATCTAAAATCTAAATTTAAACATTAAAAAATAATTGTAACACATCTAAAATTATGATGTTATACAAAAAATATTTTTAAAACACATCCAAAATCATAAATCTAAAATTTAAATTTAAACATTAAAAAGACAGCGTTGTAAATGAGCGCCAAAAAGGAGGAAGGCGAGGATGAGCGCGGAAGAGGATGAACGACAGCGGAGGATGACTTCTCGATGTGCACCTCTGAGTTTTTCATGTACGCCTCTAAATTTTTGACATGGTGCAAACGTGACTTCTCTGCTTCTTTGAGTGTTTTGTACGAGTTTAATTAATAATTTGATAGTTTAAGGTTTATTTTATATTTTTAAAATCAAAATTTTGAATTTTGAATAATTTGATTTTTAGATATGTATTTAAATTATAATATATTAATAATTAAATATATTAAATCTGAAACAAAAATTTAAAATTTAAATTTTAAATTTCAGTTTTTTTAGATTGTATTTTGAATGTGTATTTAATTTTAAAAAGACAATAAATCTATTCATAATTTTTAGTTGTGTTTGTTTTAATTTTTTTTTAATTATTGTAATAAAAGGCTGAATGTTGTATAATTTTTAAAGGATACCTAGTTGAACCGTTTCTATACAATGAGTCAATGACACTTCCATTGTAACTATCAATCACTTTAGATTAAACTATTGTAAATTAATAAATCATGAATCAAGCTAGGGTATTCTTATTTTTAGTTTTTTAAAAGAATCTTCTCTTTAT
Organism: Arachis ipaensis; assembly: GCF_000816755.2. Taxonomy (NCBI): domain Eukaryota; kingdom Viridiplantae; phylum Streptophyta; class Magnoliopsida; order Fabales; family Fabaceae; genus Arachis; species Arachis ipaensis. Next base: position 6,619,133 of record NC_029785.2, read on the forward strand.
TTATTTATTTTTCACTAGTTTTGTTTGGGAATTTCATTATTATATATTGTTGTTGGTCCTTAGTGATTCTCTATTGTATTTCAAAATTAATGTTCAATAAATGAATTCTACATTTGGAGAAACAAAATAAAAGGGTCTATGATAAGTTCACTATTAAAAAATTCACACAATTAATTATAAATGTTATGTTTTACCAATAACCAAGAATGCGATCTTAGATACTGATGGTCTGTATAGATATATATTTTAAAATAATAAGTAAATACTAGATTAAAAAAATAAACAATTATTGTGAAATGGAATAATAAGGATGAAATTATTTTAATATATTAATTATATTACTTGTTATAATAATATTACGTAATCTTTTTACGAACATCAATAGATGATACTGAAATTTAGATTTAGAATGGTATATATTACGTACTACTGCTCAAACCTGTTACTGTTGAACTTTATAGACTAAGTATAGTGGTTTTTTAGCTTTAATAAAAATGAGAATCAAATAATCTTAAATTAAAATATTAAATTTGACAGTGGAAAGAGATGTCAACAAACAAAGATAGCAAATGGATGGAATGGTAATAATATTTTCAAATTAAATTCACATTCATTATTAAAATAGAATAGAATTAAAAAAAGTTATAGTACTGGTTAATTTTTAATAGTTTTGAACATTTTGATTACTCTATAACAAAAAGTTAACACTAATTTTATTATAAAAAATTATTTAAAACATATGTAAATATATGTAGATATATGATGACTAGTTTTTTCTACAGGTCATTATAAATTTATTAATATATTATCCATTTAAATTTTATAAATAAAAATAATTTAAAAATTACTAATATTTCTTGGTTTTACAACAATAAATTTAATTTATATATTTAAAAAAGATAACAAAAAAAAACAAACAATTATCCCTAAAAGATAACGAGACTTTCAATAAAAAAAAATTGTCAATCCTAGTTGATTCTTAACGGATAAATCAACGGTTTAACATGTTATATATAGACTTATTCTATATATTGACAGAAAGACTAATAAATCTCATAGAAATAAAGATTAAGGTCAAAATTTTTAAAATCTTGTTGTCTTTTGAAATAATTGTCATAAACTATTTAAAATTTTTTCTCTAAAATAAATAAATTTAAAACTTAAATTTTTTGTATTTTTAATAAAAAAATTTTCAATTTGCAGTATTAACATATAGTATATGTCCTTAAGGTACAAAATAGATAAATTTTTCTTCTAGTTATAAAACATTTTTATTTCACAGAAAAATAATAATTTTCTAAATATCAAATAAAAAGATCTTCGCAGCAACCAAGAACTAATATGGGCCGCAACCCACTTTATTACATTGAGTGATACAAATCCCTTCTAGAAGCCTTCCCTACAATCGCGTTTGCATAGCGCCACGTCACCATGGTCAGTTTATTGTCACTCTCTTTTTCACCCCACGCAGCTACCTATCTCATCCTTCGTGGCATACAAAATGACACTTTTACCCCTACTCCTTTGACTACTATATAAACATAAACCCCTATACTTTTTCTTCGCTCATCCTACATTTGCAAATAGCCAAACACGTTCTCATTAACAGTCCCAATATTTTCATTTTTCCCATTTTACCCCTCGCCGGAAAATCACAAACCTCAACATTTCTCCGATCTAACCCTCCGATGCCGGCAATACTCAGCCTATCCACCGTTCCCGCTGTCAACTTCTCCTTCTCTAGCAACAACCGAGCTTCCAACGAAAGATTCCGCCGCCGTAGTCCGATCCGCGCCGTCGCTTCTCCAGTGCCGGCCACATCGGCTAGCCTCTACGAGGTTTTGCGAGTCGAGCAGGATGCGTCGCTGACGGAGATCAAGTCTGCCTTCCGGAGTCTGGCGAAGCTCTACCACCCCGACGTTGCGGCCGTGAGGCGGTTGCCGGATTCTGACGGCAGTTCCGGCACGGACGACGGCGACTTCATCGTGATACGGAACGCATACGAGACGCTATCGGATTCTTCAGCGAGAGCTATGTACGATCTGTCTCTGGCCTCCCGGCGGCGGAGGTTTCCGGAGCCATTGAGCGTGAAACGGAATTCCGATCATTACTCGACCCGAAGATGGGAAACGGACCAATGCTGGTAGATAGAGTTAAAAAAATAAAAAAAGGAAAAAAAGATATTAGGTAACAGTTCAGCCGTTCAGGGGAAGGAGGGGGAATTGTCTTGTTATGGAATCCAAACTTGTCTTTTTTTTTGTTTTTCTTTTGGAGGGGAAAAACTTGGCTTTACTTCTGCTATGAACGAAAGAGAAGTAGTGGATTTCTTAAGGACAAAGAGAAGGTGTTCGTTGCTTTGAGAGAGTGATGGTGGTGGTAATGGATGTAACTAACGTTGTAAAAAGTTAAAAAGAAAAAATGGAATATAAATATTGTTTTGCCAATTTTGGCTTGCTTCTTTTTTCTTCCCCTGTGCGTGATATCTGCTGCTGTTTTGCATAAACCAACAAAATGGTTTAACGAATCCGAAGCACAAGAAGAAATTTTACAGTCACCCAAAAAAAGAAATGGAAATTTTACACGAGATTAAAAAATTAAAATAATGAATTATTTATTGGGCTTTTTTCACTCCCCACTATATGATTCTAATTCATAATTTTTTTTGGATGGAGTTGAGTGAGCCTCCACTGCTCCCGCTACTCCATTGATACCGATGTTGATGGATTTTATGTTTATTTAATTTAATCAGCTGCTGAAAACTTCTCAAGAAACATGAGATTTTTAGTTATATGATGGCTAAAATAGTTTTGATAACTTAAAAACAAAAAACTATACCCAATGAAACCAGGGATAAATCATAATAATAAGTTGATTCTCGTTAGAGAAAGTTTAGAAACTAATTCTTTATGCAATTAACCAATTTTTTAAAAGATCAGATTTTAAAATTTTAAAAGCTAGTTTTATGTTAAAAAAAAACATGAGAGAATGCTCAATTTTAAGATGCTTGATTGGATATAGAGTTGATTTCCTAAATTTTCTTTTGTTTTTTATCTTCGACTTGATTTTAATAGGTCCCCTCTAAAGTATATATCGTTAATTCTCATTTAATCATTCATAATATATGCAAGAGTTTAAGACCTACATTTGAACTTTTAAACACTTATATTGACAAAAATTGGTGGCTGTATAATTACAGTTAATATAAACAATATACCTTGATTGCTTTGCTAGATAAATTTAGGGCTTGAATGGTGTATGTTTTTATGTTTAGATAAAAAATCAAACCAAATATGGCCTCTTTTTTTTTTTTCCTTTACACATGAGAGCTGTTAGAAGCTTAGGATATGTCCCTAAACCTTGATAGAACATTTCAGTCTTTGCGTGAACTACAAGGTAAAACATACAATTGTAAAAAATAACATTTTAATCTTCTGTTTAGAATCCTTTATCTCCGTGGGCTCTCCAAAATCTAAAGGATACATAAATTACTCTTCATGTAAAATTCGTGACACGATCATGTTCCGAACATTTTTACATTGGAAAAGGCACTTACAATGTGACTAATGAACCCCCTAATTGGGAAATCTAACTACTTTCTACATGGAGGGTTAACCTTTTAATGATAACGAATACACAACATCACAGGTGCTGGTTCATACCCGATTTTGGCCTGATAAAAGGAGTAAATCTTAAGTGTATTGCCATTTTTTTTATCTGTATGCATAATGAAGATTGAATTTTGTAACCATCATTTTGCTTTTGTTTTCTTAGTTTATTTTTATATAACTATGATATAACTATTTTATAGATTTATCATTTATACATATATCTACTACACTAATAATTTCGAAATGGCTATTATGGATAATGAACTTGGTGCTTTCGAACTGTAAAACTTACACAACTCTTAAGGCGTTAACCATTAGATTATAGTTAATTTTTTTAATTTTTGTACCATAAAATATATATCTATATCTAAATATGCAACTTGATGGAGACACTATGCTCAACAAGGTGCTTGTATTATATATATAATAATGATGCTTCTCTCTAATAGCAAAAGATATCAGAATTCTTTTATAAAGGAAGAAACTCGCGTCTTTAATGTAATTAATTATTCATGGATGCATTCAAAACAAATCCTAAAAGGAGGATTAAAACTACCCTTGTCTGTCAGATCATTATGAAGTTAATAACAAAAGGTACAGTACTGAGTACACATATAGTATATACACTCCTCTATATTTAACTAATGTTGGGAGGACAAAAAATAACCAGAATATTTTGAGCCCAAAAACAATTTCGTTGCTGCAGAAATTTTGATAGAAGAATCACCTCTTCAACACTACCTTGATTCACAGTCAACTACCTACCAATATGGATCCTTTAATGAAACTCACTGAGCTTTGTACAAAATTGCTGTAATATCTGAAAGTTCAAAAAGGCTAATTGCACACTTCCAGAAATGAGGAAAATCATTTACATGTCATGAGCATAGAGTTGATGACATGCAATAAAAGAAGGATGCTTGAAAGATCAGGTCCAGTCATTGTAGGCAAGCTACGTTGATGATTCAGTATCTGATAAACTTCAAATATGGGTCGCACATGCATCGCAATCATGGGGTCTGAGGGATTAATGGCGGCAGCCACATCCATCATCCATGCAATCTTTCGTGAGGTATCATTGTTAATATCACATGCCAGTTGCTGCAGAAGTGAAAGCACTACTCCTTGGGTCAAAGGAAGAGGAACCATTGACAAAAGTCCATGTAAATCAACCTGCTTCGCAGAAATGGTGTGGTACTGTTAATGCTCAATATTTTAATCCCCGACATCAACAGAAAGGAACTTTAGTTTAAGGGTAAAAATTTAGAAAATAAGGTCCGATAAAACAACTTCGTGACAAGATATTCTTGACATGTAACAAACGACCAATTTCAATGTTAGATTGAGCATCAGTGTAGAATTAAAGGTTTAAGGTGACTGTAATGATTCTGATGACAACTAGTCAACTAAGATAATATGCCCCTTTCTAATTCATACCATGGTATCAATCACAAAGATCAATAGTCGGGTTCATAAAGTAAGCATAGTCTCTGGCATACCATATAGGAAATCCATTTCAACATTGCACCAGCTGAAGTACCACTTTTTTAGTTATACTTTTGAAGATATTTATAGAAATGTTTTTGGCATACCTGAGAACATAACCAAGATACAATCGACACATCACTTCTTTGTAGAGCCCCGGTGAAAGCTTCCTCAAACTTCCGTTCAGCTATCAACCTTGCTAGCTCTTGTTTGGGATCGAGAGGCACTTCAACCTTATATGCGACACAAATTGTAAGAAATGATTACGATGCAAACTCAAATATGAAAGTCAATCATCCTGCAAGTTAATAGGACTTTTACCCCACCTTTTCACGAAGCAGAGGTCCATTGTTCAGCTGAATGGGCAAAGGATTTAGTGTGCCAGAGTTAGCTCCTGCAGTTGCATATGCCATTAGCTTTCTCTGTCCCTCTAGCACTTCTCTACTCAAAGTTTGAGTAACTGATGAAGCTGAATTAATGGATTCCTGCAAATTGCATAACAGGGAACATCAACACTGGGAAACAAAGAGAGTGGGCAAAGCTAAACTAAGAGTAAAATATGGCATATCTGTAAATTTTCTTTTGAACTCACTACCAGTATGAATTAAGCAACAAAGATTTTTATCTCTGGTAAATATATTATCTACATTGACATAACATAAAAGCATACAGAATTACAATCGAGAAAAATGTACAATCAACTCTGTTTAGTGATCCAAGTTAACTCTGTTTTCTCATACCATTAATCTCACTGATCCTAGATTCTTCAACTCTATATCAATAACTTTCTTGAATACTGCTGACCCTGAACTTTTTCCTTTTAAGAGAGTAGCAACACAATTTCGTCCAAATGCAAACGAGAATGTTGCTACAGAAGACCAAAGGAACAAGAGAATATCAATAAGTACACTTACCCTTAGAGTCATTGCCAGTGAAGTATGCCCAGATTCAAGGCGTTGTTGCACTGCAGTTGAATGTTCAACCATGCCCTTTTGAAATGTAGAATCAACTTGGTCAAACATTGCTTTGCATGATTTCTCAAATGCGGGAACCACTGATATTTCAAAACTGGATTTGAGTGCATCCTACAGAAGAAATTATTTTACAATGGTGAACATGATGAAATTTTTTTTTACAAAGAAAAATGCCAGATTGACCCAGATTGAATGAATATACAACATAGTTCAAGTGAAAGCAAGTGAGACACCTGAAGCACTTGTTTTCCAGTCGTCTGAAACTGTGCTTGAATTTGCCTGGCAACAGTGGCTTCAAGTTTTGCATTGACTGATTTATCAAGTTGATTTACTGCCTTATCACCTACTCCTCTCTGGTAAAAAGTGTCTATTAGATCCACAATACAACTTCATTGAGTTCAATCTAACACCCAAGATATATATATAAACAATTCACTAACCTGGAAAGACTCTACAATGGCTGAAGATATTATTTTCTCAATAGTGGGGGTCATTGCACGGACTGCAGCTGGACCCACTGAAGCTATTTCCTTCTTTAGTATTTTCTCCAATATTGCTGGTAGATCCTTATTCATGAAGTTACTAATCAAACCTGTAACATGCTGAATACGATCTCGTAGCAACTTTTCATTTTTTACATTCTCCATTTGAATTCGAGCCCACAAAGCATCCGTATTGGCCTTGACAGCATTTTCTACAGTTCTCCCCAGGGCTGCCTCAAGCCTTCTACCTTCTTTTGTAACTGGAACTGTAACCATCATTGTCATTTGCTTCTGCATCTCTTTTTGCATAGTCAATAACTGCCAAGCAAGGAGAAAAAAATCTTCAGCAAGTAAAACTACCAAAATATACAAAGTACAATCCTGTAAAATACAATTTCTTGGCTTATCCTATATTGACTTGGTTAAAATTCAATAGGTGTACAAACATATACATCCTACATGCCCTTAAGCTCCTAATATATGGAAATATAAGCTTTAATTGATGGTCACTTTTCAATGAACATGTACTACAAAATCTTGGCATCATGAGGCTTTTTCCTAAAAATATACAAAATGCATTACAACCTCCACATATTAATACATTGAATATAATACAGTATTAGTTATTCATGTGACCAGCACAAAACTCCTGAACGATACCTGATTAATTGATTCTTGCATTGCTAGAATTTGATGAAATGCATTTTCAGCAGATGGGAGGTTTGAACTTCCACCTAGTTCATTTGACAAATCAACTGAATTGCATGCACTTGGAGATGGGGAAGATGGACCAGATGCTTGAGAATTTTTTCCCTTCTGTCTCTTCCCTTTTGTGTTAGGTGCAGGTGAAGGTGGTACTGTCATGGATGCAGATGAGTCAGAAATCTTTTCGTGCACATCTTTTGTTGAGTCTTGCAGTCCATCCTCACCAGCATTAGAAGTTTGGGAAAGTGATTCCCCTAAACTAAGATCTGATTCAGCATCACTTGGAAGTAGCCAACCTTCTTCACTTGCTGAGACCCAAAGCTTAACTTCCCGATTTTGAGGTCCCTACAAACAGTTCAAATAAAACCACATAATATAAATATAAGTAGATTAGAAACGTATAATAAAAATCACAACCACAATGTAAGTAAACTTTATATGCTTTTAGACAAAATAATATGAAGGTTTCCCTGAATGAAACTATATATTTTTCAAATAAAAACGATTTCTCATCCATTGGCACATTGACAAATCAGTCACCTCTCCATCATGAGTCCCCACCAGCTGAACACCATCCATGAGCTTGTCAAGAGGACACCTCAGAGTGTCCTCTGTCACAAAGGCCTCACCATTTCCAACTTTTGTGGTGTCAATTCTTAGAACATGTCTTCCCATACCAATTATCAAAATTTCCTATAAGAAAAGGCATGAATTAATATGACAGGAATGGAAGGAATAAGGTTCAATCATCACTTCTTGAAGCTTCATGGAAGAGAACTATGAAGCAGGATATGGAGCATTTACTTGGTTGTGGCAGTGCCAGCAGATTCGAGGATTTTCAACTTTCTCCTCTCCCACCATTTGGATAGCGATAACAATATTGGCAGTAATTTGAGGCTTATCTTCATCATCAGGACCTTCAGAGATCTTCCATACAAAGACACGGCCATCTGTTCCAACACTGTAGGAAAAGCATGTTAACATAAACCGTTGACAAGAAAACTAGGTCATTTAATTATTTCAGGTAACAGAAACTACCTAGCCAGGAGATGAACATCTTCAGCAAAGAAAGCCAAGTCTGTGACCCTCTGATTAGAAAAAGAAGAAACAAATAAGTGAAAGATGGACTATCATCATTTTAAGGGCATCAACCTAATACACATGTATAGCACTACAATACAAGTTGCAAGTCAAGAGGCAGCAAACCAGCAACAACCTTCTAATAAATAACTACTAGAACTTTGCTGCAATGAACAAAAGGCAATGCTACCTTTGACTCTTTGATCTAAAAGCATATCAGCTCTTGAAAGTAAATCTCCCTAATAAGCAAATCAATGCTAAAATGGAAGTCCAACAAAGAGTTGGGTCCTGCGCCTATCGATTTATTATTCAGCAAGTTAACATGGTTGTACCATGACTGTGATTCAAACTCCAGATTCATCCATTTAAAATACAAGTACATCCTAAGGTAGCGTTTGTTTTCGTGACACAGAGACAACACATCTTTAAAAAGTGTTTCGAAACAAAGACATGGATACTGAACATATTATCTTTTTTCATATTTTTGTGTCCATTCTTTTACGAAGGACGATGATAGACACGGTATTTGGAAGAGGGACGCGGACTTTTTTTGGATTTTTTTTCTTTTGTGTGCATAGATATTTTTTATTATTCCACTATTATCTCTTCTTATTTTTCCTAATTTGCATTTTTCTAAGTACTTTTTTCTCCATGCTCTCTATCTCTACGTTTTCCTTCTTTCTCTTTCTACAGGTACTCTTTCCTTTTTGTAGAAATTTTTATTGGATTGGATAATTTCTTTTTTCTTATCGTTCTTACTTCAATATTATTTTAATCTTGTATTGTATTATTTGATTTGTAATAAAAATAATAACAAAAATAATTTGTCTTGAGACTTTTGAAAGATAAATATTATAAAGGTAAAATTGATCTTTTAAAATGCTAAAAAATAATTTATAAGTTGTAATTGATTTTATATAATTAAAAAAATCAATTTTTTGAAAAGAAAAATCAGTTTTTAGATAAAAAAATTTGGTTTACTAAATAAAAATAGATTTTTATGTGCAAAAACTAATTTTTTTTTCATGTAAAAACGGATTTTTTTTTAAAACTGATTTTGTATTTAAAATTAATTTGGTTTATTTTCCTAAATGAAATATTTTATTAATCAAACTCAGATTTATTTTTTTGTTAATATTAATCATATGTATTTCTACATATTAATAATAAATTTAAAAATAAAATAATTATATTTATAAATTTTATTTTAATATAAATACTATTATATAATTTTTTATTAAAATTTTTGGCCCTTTCAAACATTTTTTTCAAGTTCCCATTGTCTATACTCCTACTTACTCTTATTCTCTATTAAATTATTTTGTATTAAAAAATTTGAAATCATATGGCTATTTTAATCATTTCATATAATATTTTAGTATTATTCATGTGTATCCAAACATAATACTGGACATTAAATTATTATCTTGTACATCGTATCCAAATACAATACACAAAAAATAACTTTTAATGTCTCTGTCCTATTATCTCTGTCTCAGTGTCATGTTCTATCCTATCTCTACAAACAAATGCTACCTAAGGCACAAATCCTCAACTTTTTTTTGATAAAAGGAGAATTTCATTAAGACGAAGAAAAGGATAAAAAAAAAAAAAAAAAGAAAAGAAAAGAGAGTTCCTCTATACAAGAGCAAGACAAAAACAATACAAAAGATTTATATATAAAGCATGGCATTCCAATCTCTCAGCATGTCCGAGAGGGATAGTACTCTATAAAGATCATGAGCTTTATAACAAATATATGTTAGGCGTCTAATCCTCTCCATCCCATATGACCCTCAAATGTTATAAAGGAAACATTTTAGATTATTCTAGTGCCAATCTCTTTCCCAATGGTACCATTTGGAAGGTGAGTCATGAGTCAATCAAGCAAATAATGTTCATATTTACTAATTTATGATACATTTATGAAAAGACCCATTAACTATCAAACATTTACAACTCGCCTAGCAAATTCCAACATTGAGTTCAATAGATAACCCAAACTCGGACATTATTAAACTGTCTTGTATCAAACAATCATAAGCTAGTTTTTTGCAAAAGTGCATGATAGATCAAATCAACATTTGCCTATTTCACCTCATTAACTAGCAATAATCAACCATATAAGATACAACCATGTCCCTGGTTGCCTATGGAACGATTCCAGGTTCAAATGGCTTATTTTTGCTTTATTTTATAATTTTTCATTGGAAAACCAGTCAAGCATCAAAAGAGAAAACAAAAAGAACCAAACCTGTCATTTGTGAGATAACATGGAACTAACTTATGTTTTGCATTAAAAAATAACTAAATTTTCTTACATACCAAATCAACAACAGAATTCTTTCACTTAACTATCTCATAAACAACCCAACACATTTTCTAAAATGGTTTAATTAATTCCTATAGTTTTGTGAAATTTTCAATTAGGTCCTTATACTTTTTTTTTAATTGGGTCCTTGCACCAATTTTTTTTTCAATTAAGTCCCTCTTAGTAGTAATTGACTTAATTTTATAGGGGTCTAACAAAAAAAATTGGTACAAGAACTTAAATAAAAAGAAAAAAAATGTAAAGACCCAATTAAAAAAAAAATTTAATGCAAAGACTCAATTAAAAGAAAAAAAAGTATAGGATTCTAATTGAAAATTTTGTGAAACTATAAGAACCAACAGAATAATTAAGGGTGTGTTTGGCAAACACGTTGGAGCGGAGAGAAGCACGTTTGAGCTTCTTGAAAGCTTCACTCTTATGTTTGGCCATTTTTATCTTTGTGAACGCAGAATTGATTCTACCTCTGAACCCACGTTTAGGAGAAGCTCAAATTTGTAGCTTCTGCGTTTCACGTTTTACGTTCACGTTTAGGAGAAGCTCAAATATTTCTTTTTTACCAACCCTACCCTTCATTTTCTTCTATAAAAATGATACTAGTAACTATTATCTTCACAGTCATTCTTTATAGTTCTTCCTACTTCTTCATAATTTTTTAGTTCCATTTTTTTTCATCAAAATCGTTCAGATTTATTTCAATCACTAACAAATTGAAATTTTTTATTTTTATTTGATTTTATTCATATTAATTTTATTTACGTTTTATGGTATTTTTTTGTTCATATAATATATGTTGTTGGTTTTATGGAATTTTTATTATTTCTTATCTGTATAATTTTTTTCTATTCTTTGATGTACTCTATTTTTGTTTTGTATTAATTTTTTTATTTTTTATTCTGAATTTGTAAAATTTGTAATTGTAATTATTATATATTACGTTTATTATCAAAATTTTGAATAATATAAATTATGATCCTATAAAAAAATGACAAAATAAATAAAAAATTAATTATAAGTAACAATAGAGTCATAAATAATAAAAATTTATAGTCTAAAATAATACTAAATTAAAGAGTACTGACGATACTAAAAAAAATTATAGAATATTTTCTTTTTGTGTGACATTATAAAATTTATAGTACTCTCTTTTATATTTTTATTTTTTATTATATTTATTTTATTTATATGATAAATATTTTTTATAGTATTCTGATTTTGCAGGTATATAAAATTGATGTCTATTTTAGTAATTTTTCATCTAGAAGTGATTTTGAGTAGTATAATCCAAACAACATTTATTTTACTATAATCAATTTTAATACAAAGATTACCAAACATAAATTACGTTAACCCAAACTAACTTATCATCAAAATCAATTTTACAAAATCAATTTTATGCAAACTCAATTTGCAAAATGTAATCCAAACACACACTAAACCTTCTAAAATTCAACTTAATTCAATTCAAGATTCTCCTCCACCTTTCTTACTCTTATTTCCCAACATGATGTTACATTCTTAAATATACTTAAAAACAAACACATATATATTAAGTCTTTCATTTCATTTCAATCTTTGATCATGTCTCTTCCCCTCTCATTACAAGCACAAGAGTAACCAAAAGAGGAAACGAACCTGATTGTGGCCTTTGAGAAGGGACCTAACAGCTGTGTGAATATTAAGCACTCTAATGTTCCCTTGCTTCAACCCATAGCAAATGTAAGACTTGTTAACAGCTATTTGCCTTCCAAGAACCAAGTTAGGATCCGAACCATATTTCGTTATTGGCGCCACCTCAAGCTGCGGCTGCACCTCCCCGGGAAGCCTCACATCCACGTCATACACCACATGGTCCCCCGCCAGGCGCCTCCCTCTCGGCACCTTACTGCTCGCCACGCGATTCAGCGCAGCTGCCACAGCGTTCGCGGCAGATAACATCCCCATCGAGGAGATAGGGGCGGAAGCTGCAGCGGAAAGCGGTTGAGAAGATTGTTGAGGCAGTTGCGGTGGCGGTTGAGGTTGTTGTTGTTGGTCGTGGTTGGTGAGGAGGATTAGATGGAAGAATTGTCTTAGTTTTATGGTTCTTTCGATTTTCCTCAACCAAAGCCTTGTGTATCATAATGGTTGAATTGTGACTCTTTTGATGTGTAAAAATAAAGGCAGGCTTTAGTATATTGGAGGCAGAAACTCTGAAGGTACTATTTATATTTGAACATGACACTTATTAAAATCTAAAACCCAAATAAAATAGTATCTAAACTCCAAAAGATAATATATCTAAAATCCAAAAGATAATTATCTAAAGAACAAAAGATAATATATGATTTTATTCTCATTTAATTCCAAATCAAAAGTAATAATGATTTAAGCTCAGTTTGGATAAACAACTTAAATAAACTATTTTGGAAAAAGAACTTAAAGTATAAGGACTTTTATTAATAGCAGCTTATAAATAAGTTATTTTGTATTTGGATTTTTAGTTATAGAAGTACTTATTTTAAAGTTGTAGCGTTTGGATAAATAACTTAAAAAATACAATTTTTTTCCAAAAAAAATGGATATTAAAACAACGATGATAACAAATATTTTTCAATATTGAATGTTGATTTTTTATAACCTAATCACCAAGATTACAATTGTTTAGGCAATTAATTTTTTATTTGCTCTCTTATTAGTTTCATTTTTTAGATAGAAACTGGTTATTCTACTTTATCTTCACCCATAATGGTGTTCTTGTATGTAGTAAATAGTAATAAAATTTTAATTCACAATAATCTTGATGGCAATGCCAAAGAAATTATTGTGTAATTAGTATTTTCTATTTTATTGTGTATGATATGGTAGATAAAAATAAAAAAATAAATGTGAAATGTGTGTCAATGTATATTTTGTTGTTAGTTTTTATTTTTTTACTTCTATTAGAATTTTCACCTCTTTTATTGGTGTCAAGAACTTGCTATAACTAACTATAAAAATAATAGTAGCTATATAAAAATAAAATTACATGGGAAAAAATAAAATAAAAAATGAGATTTTATACCACACACAATGTTAAATACAAATTTAATAATAAAAATAGAGTGGTAAAATGATTAAAAAAAAAAACCAAAAGGAATATATGCAATAGGTGGTTTAGATGGAACATTATTTTAAAATGGTGGTGGAGGGTCAATATTTTCAATAGATAAATCATTATGTGAAAATGATGGTGGAAGGCCAATGTTTCTAGCATATGGAACCTTGGGTGAAAATAGTGGTGTGGCCAGTATTTCTAGTATTTTTGTACAGAGTCAAGAATGAAAGTATTTTTTTGTTTTGAGGTTATTTTGTTCTACGGAAATGATAGAATGACTTATATATCGAGGAGGAGAAGTCATATATTTCTACTTTTTCAAAAAGTTATAAATTAACTTTACAGGAAGTTAAAAGTTCTTTTTAAAATAATGTCAAACATACGTACTGTAACTTTTCATAATTCAAAAATCAGAAAAAGTAACTTCTACTACTTCCCAAATAAGCTTTTATTCAATTTAGCATTTATAACAATAAATAAAATCACCATTATATAAGTCATTTAATTTAAAATAGCATAATTTGTGATTATAATTAATATATGTATTGTCCACAAACAAATTAAGAAATTAAAATAATTTCCTTACAAGGTTGTCATCCTCCTTGAAAAAAGATGAAAATAAGAACTAGCCAGAGGAAAATAAATTACAAGAAATGGATTTAGTATTTTCAATTACTGAATGATTAGAAGTGTATTATTAACTAAATTATCATTGTTTCTTAAATATATATTATTTCATTCGTTTTTTGTCGATTTTGACAGGTGATATTAAAACGAGTTTGTATCAAAATTTTAAGTACTGAATTTTTTAAAAAAGAGTAAGTTTAACCTGAAAATTACTTAATTAGTGTTAAGGTAATCTATGTCGAGATTGCTAGTGATAAACTTTATAATAAACGACAAAGAAATAAATAATAAAATAGAAAAAGACGATCATAAAAGTACAAACAAAGTAATAACAAAATTCAAAGTTAAATGAAACTGAACCAAATAAACGAAAGAAAACAAGTAAAAAATCGACTTCTAACACTCACATACACTACTTGTACTCTATGTTCATCTGTTATGTTGCGGAGACTGGGAATTTGATGAAATTATGTAATTATCTAATGTTCTTGATTGAAGTCTGAATTTTTACTATTTATAGATCACAAAAATAGACTTGTCATGGAGCATGTTTGTCCACTGTCTTCTTCCTTTTTCTCAGCCATAACATTGCTTTATTTGACCATAAAGAATCTTGACCCTTAAATTTTGACATTCATGTCTTCTTTGGTCAAAGTCCTACGTTTTTTTCAACTTGTTCCTCAAATTTTGTACTCATGTCCTCCACTCAGCTTGAAGGTCCAACAGCAAGCCTTGATGATCAAAGAAAAGAAATAACTACCCTTTCGA
>NC_029785.2:6634332-6654165 GCF_000816755.2 Arachis ipaensis
GCAAGCTTGCATGGAGGCACCGCCGCTCCTGTCCAGCTCCCGATCCTCCGCCGTTCGCTGTTTGAGTTCTCCCTGCCTCTTTCCGAAGCCGCCACTTGCCCCTGCAAGCCCTCGCCACTTTGTCCTCCATCTCGATTCCAAGGGAAGACTGCCACCAGGAGTGGTGGTGGATTAGTCACAAGATGGCCTTGTTCTCAAGATGGCCCAACCACTCCCACGCCATCAACAACTCCACCGCCGCCTTGTTCTCACGATGGCCCAACTATTCCCGCGCCACCAACAGCTCCACTGTCACTAAGATCCAAGATCCTCAAGATCTATTCTGAAGCCACGGCAGCTGCTAAGTTAACCACTTGCGTCGCGGTGGCTTCCATGTCCTCGCTTTCCGATCGCGCCGCCCACGCCAATTCTTCTTTTCGCTTCCCGTTCTTCTCTTTTTCAGGTTGATGAGTCGGTAAAATTTGATGGCATAGATTGTAGTTTGCTAATATGGATTTAAATTATAGGAACAAACCCCCTTACAATTCTGTTTTAAATTATGGATTTCTTCATTTTTGTTTAGGTTGCGGTTTTAAAATTATTTTTGGTGCTGATTTTGTGGGAATTTTGTTTCTCTGTTCGGGTATTGTGTTGAGCATTCAATTGATGTTGGTGCGGAGGTGTTAATTTTGTTCAATCGATTGGGTGATATTGTTCAACCATTCAGATGTTGATTTTAATGGATGAAGAGTTAGCAGGATTGGTGTTAGAGTTAAGGGTAGTGAGTGGTATGGTGGTGGAGGTGGTCGTGGTGGTGGTGAAGAGAGAGAGAGAGAGAGAGAGAGAGGTGGTGTTGGAGAGGGAGAAGAAGATGGAGAGGGAGGTGGGGGCAGCGGTGGTGGGGTGACGGAAAGGGAGAGAAGAGAAAGACCGAAAGAGAGTGAGAGATACGCCAGGGATGGAGAGGTTTCTTTTGTTTTTTAATATTAATTTTAATATTTTTTATTTTTGTAAAAGGGTAAAATTGTCTAAAAAATATTGTTTATGAACAAAAGGATGATTTTATAATGTTTTGTAACGTTGAGGATGATTTTAATAAGAAAAAAAGGTCGGGGACGAAATTGATTTTGACCCCAGACGTTGGAGACGAAAAAAGTACTTATCCCTTTTAATATCTTATATTTATTTTTGTAAACAAACTAGTGTATGTTCCCGTGTCCTGCACGGAATAATACATAAAATTATATAAAAAAATTTTATTAAAATTTAAATAAAAAATATATATAGTAATTATTATTATAAATATTTTACAACTTAAAAGTATTAAAAATAATTAATATTTGTTTTAATCAATTTGGATTGGTTGAATGATCATCTTATTTGTCCGGTTAAGCAAATATTTAATTTGGAGTTCGAATCTCGTCTTGTGTGTATAAATAATCCATTAGTTAGCGACAGACCCTTAATAAATAGAGCATCGATATGTGGTGGATTAGTCGTCCTCGACTTGCTGAGTTAGGAATTCGTAGAAAAAATTATATTTGTCTTTAAAATAGACTAATTTTTCATTAATAGTAAAAATAATTAATATTTATTTTAATCAATTTGGATTGGTTGAATGGTCATCTTATTTGTCCGTTTAAGCAAGTATTTGGAGTTCGAATCTCGTCTTGTGTGTATAACAATCCATTAGTTAGCGACAGACCTTTTGTAAACCCCGATTAATTAGTAGATAATTAGTTAGTAAATTAGTTTTTAATAAGGAGGATTAGAAATATGAAAATTATATCAAATTAGGATATAGTTCATCGAAACGAGAATTTTGACACTAATTTTAAAGAAAACAGTCCAAAATTGAACCGAAATAACCGAACCGGTTGAACCAGACCCAAACCAGGCTGTCGGTCCAACCTGACCAGCCCTTTTAAGTGAACCCAAGCTTTGTCTTCTCCCCATTTCAACGACAACGAAGCTTTCAGCTTCCAGGGAGAGGAGAAACGAGAAAAGCTCCCGAAACCCTTACGGTGGTTTCCGATCCCCGTAACTTCTCCGTCCGAGCTCCGATCGCCGCACCATTTACGGCCACGCGTTCATCGCATCGAGCTCTACATTTCTACCAGAACAATTTCATAGGTAACTTGATATTTCATCTCAGCCTCTTATTTTCACCAATTTTCGAATTTTGAATGGGAAAGTTGAATTTCTTTAATTTCTGATGTTTTAGGATCCAATTAGTTTGAGAAAAATGTTCACTCTTACTTATGTGAAGTTTGGGTAAGGTGAGAAAACTATAATTCCATTTTAATTTCATTGAATTTGAGCTTTGAGTATTAAATTGGGTATATATGTGTTATAAATGTGTATTAGGTTGAGAATAAATAATTGGAACTTAAAATTGTGAATACTGAAACTTGGAGGAAGCTGATTAGTTAAATTTTGAGGGGCTGCCTTGGTTTTAAATAAATTGCTTTGGTCGTTACGTGGAAATCGGTCAATGTATGGTTTAGGTTTCTTGTATTTAATATATAATGTTCTGTAAAAATTTAGGCTAGATGACCGTAGGATAAGTTGGATTGCATGTGTATATTTGATACTTAGTATCTTGTTGATAAACATGGTTGGTTTGGTGTTTGTTGATTAATTGGTGATTTGGTGAATTATTGATTTGAGGTATAACTATTGTGGATGTTGTTATGATAATGAGAAAGGTTATTTTGTGTTAAAAGCCTAGGATTTGTGAACTATGATTCTTGGTTGAATTTTGGTTGATGGATTTGAATATTTTATGAGTATAATTGTTGATTCGAGGTAAATTTATTGTGGTGATTGTTATGATGATGAGGAAGGGTATATTGAAATGAAAAGAATGCAGGTTTGGGTCCGAAAAGGGTGGCAACGTCCGAGTTTTAGAGGAGATGCTGCCGAAATTTTATAAAAATTAGAGATTTTGTTTAGATGATTATTTAAAAATATTTAGATTCAAAGGTAATATGGTTTGATTTTGAGTTATTAAGAAAATAAGTATGTTTTAAGTTTGATTCATTTAGAAAATAATGAATTATATTTTGAATTGGAACTATTGATGGATCGAATGGGAGGTGTGATAATGAAGGATAAGGATGGAATATGATTGATGTATGATGATGAACGAGATGCGATTGAAAATGATGTTGATGTTGATGAATTATAATTGAATTATTTATATGGCTTATGAATTTGAATGATCTGAGATACGAGATTCTCTGGATAAAGTACCGTGGCTTGCCACCACGTGTACCAGGTTGAAAACTCGATACTCTGTTGACCCTATGACGTACGTGTGACCGGGCACTATATAAATTCCTGGGAATATAACCCCCATTGAGCAATATTGAATATTTGAGAAAAAGCTATGCATAGACTCTTGGGGATGCACGTCGGGGGACAGTCTAAGTACAATTCAAACTTGTCGGGTTGGCTGGATAACCGACAGATGAGCCTCATCAGCCATAGGACAGGCATGCATCATATGCATTCTATTTGAATACTTGTTGTGCATTAACTGGGTGTGCTTAAGTGTACTTGCAATGCTAAATGTGTATTTATTACTTGCAGTATTTGTAACCTTCATGTGTTTGCCTTTATCTGTTTATTTGTCTGTAAAATGCATGATGGAGATGGAGGTATGGAGGAATGGCAGTGTGAGACTTAGACTTAAGATTAAGTTAAGTTAAGTTTAGATACTCTTAGAAAACCACCTTTTATGGCTTCTGTTTAATACTTTAAGCTCTATAATTTGAGTGTCGACGTTCTAGGATTGCCTCTGGCATTCCCAGGGCCTTATATATTATGTGTGTGGCACCTTTACCATACTGAGAACCTCCGGTTCTCATTCCATACTATGTTGTTGTTTTTCAGATGCAGGTCGAGAGGCATCTCGTTAGGCGTCTGGACTCTTGAAGCAGAGTGGTTACTGGGTAGTTTTGCTGTACGGTAATGTATATATGTACTTAGTTTTCTCTCTGCATAACTTGTTCTTTTTTATCCTTTTAGAGGTTTATGGAGAGGCAGGATTGTGTACATGAACTTTTGGATTTTGGATATGTATGTATATATGTGTAAATATTCTCTGGCCAGTCTTGACTTCGCGGGCTGAGTTAGGAGCTTGTTATTTTGTATCTTTGGCACTCTATTCCTATATCTGTTATCTTATGTTTAATAGTTATGGTTTTCTTAGCACGCAAGTTAACTCGTTCCTTGAGCGTTGCGCTTTTATTTCACGATTTTTGTTTCCTCTATTCTTCAAAGCTCCTAGCATATTATAATTCTTCTGCTATTATATGTACTCATTTTGTTTTAGAGGTCGTAATATCACACCACCTCTGTTTTACGATTTAAGCGTAAAGATTAGTGTGGTAGGGTGTTACACCCTTAATAAATAGAGTATCAATATGTGGTGGATTAGTCATCGACTTGTCGAGTTAGGAAATCCGTAGAAAAAAAAATTGTATTTGTCTTTAAAATAGATTAATTTTTCATTAATAGCAATACTCATGAACTTTTGTCTTTGTTGAAATTTACTTGGGACAATTTTATTTGTTGGTATCATATTCATTCTTGAAGTCAAAACAATATGATCAACCTTGTTACTTGTTAAACTTCACATTTTATGAATTGATTTCTAAATTTTCAAATTTATAAACTTATGTTATTACAAAAGTTATTAGATCGATTAATATTTCTTGGTAACATAGTGTACCGAAACACCATCGTTGAGTATTAGTTAGTGTGAAGAGAAACCAATAACAACTTTTGTTATTCAATATATAATTTATTCTATTTACATATAGTAAGTGTTATAATATTAAATAGTATAGTATTTGCTATAACAATGACTCAAAATATTAATCCAAAATATATTTGGACCTATTAAGATATCAATGCAAGCAAGATCAACTAAAATCCATTGTTAGGGTCTCAAATCCGACTTACGTTCATTACTTAAATGTCCAATACAGATAAAGTCCACGTGTCCCCTCTTAAATTGGCTTAGATTGGATCCCGTTACTAGTTAGATATGGTAATGAATACTTAGGAGTGCGTGACAAGCCCCCATTCCCATCCCTCACTCCTATTTAAAAAAAATGCCCCGTTCCTTTTCTGTCATTGCAAGTTCCTGTTTAATTACCCCTTAGGGAATGCAGATCTCCTCGAGTATCTACGAATATTCTTTGAAAACTTTTGAAAAAAATTAACATAAAAAAACATAATATAATAATCATAAAATAATCAATTCAATATAATTCAACACAATTTATAACATATTCATTATAAAAGATAATATTTTAAAAGAAGAAAACATAAAAACATATTCCAACATAATAACATAACATAATTTTTTGGGACGATATTGAGCGACGTATTGACAGACTTGAGAGGCAGAGAAAGTGAGTTAGAGAGAGAGATAATTGAGGCTGAGAATGAGTCTAGAAGAAAAATGAAGAATTTGAATTGGAGGTAGAAATTAGGGTTACTAAATTTAATAAATGGATTTATGTATATATAAATTAGGATAAATTAATAATTTTATATTCTCGTATATTTAACAGGTTCTATGCGGCGGGTATTTATGTCCAATCCCATTAGGGGTGACAAACGAGAAAGTCCGTCATCTGGTGGGCTGGCCCGCCCCGTCCCGCCCCGCCCCGCCCCACCTAGTAAGGCGGTCCTAAATTTCTCTCCCGCCCCGCCTAATGGTACGCTGGCGAGTTGGCGGGTTCTCTTTTTTTTTATAAACCATTAAATATTAAACAATATCATAAGTCTTGTTATTATTTATAGTTAGAAAATAGCCATAAATAAATTTATTTTCTTAATGAATGTTAATTTTGTCGTCAAATTCTATATTACCTTTAAAATTTTAGCGTAATTGAGTCTAATTTCTACATATTGAAATGAATTTACACGAAAAAATTAATATGTAAATCACATTATTATTACAAATTTATTTTTTTAATATAATTAGTGGTGCTTATTTGAACCATTAAATTTAGCTTCTAATGATATTAAAGTCAACCTATTTTATTATCTTGTGCCTTCAAAAAATTTACACAACTGACATAAAAATATAACAATTGAAAAAAAAAATCATTACAATGGATATATTCATTTTAACAAATATTCTTCTATCTAATACTATAAAAAAATACATTGGCCACTTTGAATTGCTACAGGTCAACTTTTATTCACAGTAGTAGAATGTCTAAATTGAGATATATTCATCAAACAAACAATCAATAAAATACTCATCCGTACTTTCTCATTTTGGGACATTTATATATAAAAGAAATTATACATAAAGAAAAAAAAGAAGAAAAGAAGAGTTGAAAACTTGAAATAGCAAGAGCGATAAAAATCACGATTCTTATAATTTTGTGTGGCCATCTATATATAGTAGACTAGACAAAATTATCATTATCTAACAAAAATAATTTGTATTTATTACACTCAACTTGAATAAGTAAGAAATTATCTTATTTTAATTTAGTCATTAATTCACATAATTTAAATTTAATTCAATATATATGATTTGATTTGATTTAATTATTAGTTGAAACAAATCAATTAGTTGATATAGTTAATTTATCGTAAAAACTTGTATTTAATGAGTTAAAAGAAATAAATCAAGAAACACTCTCAAAAGCATGTCACGTCAACTCCATCATTAAATATAAAAATTCGATTTTTATATAATAGAATATACAATAACTACTATAACTCACTAATGCTCTACTATATTATGATTGGATTGAAATTTAGGAATTTACTTAAATGTTAGGTATCCTTAATTATAAAGATAAAGATGGATTGTATTCAACACTCATAAAGAAATTAGTATGACTAACCAGTCTAACCTTATTATTACTTCTAATTTAAAGTTTGCATTTAACAACTTTCTAAATTTAAGGGTAAATATAAATCGAATAATATCTATAAATTTAATCTGATGAGTTGAATGTGAATCGAATTGAAATTATCATATTCAATCCTATGGATTGGTATGCAACTTTATCTTATCCAATATATTTAATTGGAAAAATTTTAAGTGTACTGAAAATACCGGTATTTTAATTATTTTAATCGTTGATTTTAATTAATATATATTATATATATTTTTTATAATTTAAATTAACGATTAAAACAATGACAACGAACACCAGTAATTTCGATACACTTAAAATTTTTTCTATTTAATTAAGTATAATTAACCAAAGCCTTAATGTTGCGGTGCACATGCCAGCCATGCCTACAGGCTACAACACTTTTCTTTTATTTTTTATTAGCTTTCTTATAAGTCGTTATTTTATTTACCAATCAAATCATTATTTAATTTCAAACTCCTTATCCATTTTGGGGTGGGTATCAAACTCAAATATATTAAACCGTTGATTATTTGTGAGTTGCTCATGCAATTATTACTTTTCCTACAATTATATACGGATTTGAGGAGCTGCACTATTTGTAACTACCAGAAGTGTAAGATTAATTTTTGAAAGAATTATTGAAATGATGTGCCACCTTTTCTATACAATGAGTCAATGACACTTCCATTGTAACTATCAATCACTTTAAATTAAACTATTGTAAATTAATAAATCATGAATCAAGCTAGGGTATTCTTATTTTTAGTTTTTTAAAAGAATATTCTCTTTATTTATTTATTTTTCACTAGTTTTGTTTGGGAATTTCATTATTATATATTGTTGTTGGTCCTTAGTGATTCTCTATTGTATTTCAAAATTAATGTTCAATAAATGAATTCTACATTTGGAGAAACAAAATAAAAGGGTCTATGATAAGTTCACTATTAAAAAATTCACACAATTAATTATAAATGTTATGTTTTACCAATAACCAAGAATGCCATCTTAGATACTAATGGTCTGTATAGATATATTTTAAAATAATAAGTAAATACTAGATTAAAAAAATAAACAATTATTGTGAAATGGAATAATAAGGATGAAATTATTTTAATATATTAATTATATTACTTGTTATAATAATATTACGTAATCTTTTTACGAACATCAATAGATGATACTGAAATTTAGATTTAGAATGGTATATATTAGTACTGCTCAAACCTTTTACTGTTGAACTTCATAGACTAAGGTCCAGTTAAAGAGTTTAAATAAGTTCTTTTGGAAAAAGAGTTTAAAGTATAAGGGCTTTTATTAATAACAACTTATAAATAAGTTATTTTGTGTTTGAATTTTTAGTTATTTTGTAGCGTTTAAATAAATAACTCAAAAAATACATTTTTTTTACATAAGAGAATGAATATTAAAATAACAATGATAACAAATACTTTCCAATATTGAATGTTAATTTTACATAACCTAATCACTAATATTGTGTATGATATGGTAGGTGAAAATAAAAAATAAATATAAAATGTGTGTCAATGTATATTTTGTTGCTGTTTTTTTATTTTACTCCTATTAGAACCCCTTCTCCTTTATTGAGGTCAAGAACTTGCTATAATTAACTATGAAAATAATAGCTTGCGGGCTGACCCGACCCATAGACCACCCGACCCGAACGGTCGGGTCCGAGCAACCCAACCACCGACCCGGACACGCGTCCTTGATAGCTCTCCACTACAGCTGTATGAGGAAGCTACTTCGAGGAAGGTCTGCTCTTGTGGGACCCACTTCTGACACAGTATATATGGGGAGGGTCCTACCCCTCCCCCAAGGTATGACACACATCACTTTACACCTTTTTCGCCTGCACACCTGACTGACTAGAGCGTCGGAGTGTCTTTGCAGGTGATACCCCCCTTCTCCGCACGAAGAGCTCGGAACGTCGGCTACTCTACCTCCAGTCCAGTAACTCGGAACCAGGCAACCCCCGTCTCACCAACTGAAGCTTCACTCCGACCCGTCCGGTATCCGAGCTACTGAACATTGGCGCCGTCTGTGGGGAAGCCTGAATGGACGTTGTATTGGGCCCTGGAGAACCAGGCCACGGGGCCGAGCACAGAGGAGAAGCCTCTGTGGCTTCCTCCCGGGAGCGCACGAGGTCCCCTCCACGACGAACCGAGCCGTCCTCCCAATCTCAAGAAAGACGCCCCTTTGGGGGAACAGGCAACAACAGCGCCAGGATAATTCAGGAACTGCGTCACAGGATGCAAAATCTGGAGCGCCAGCTGGCAAATCAGGAACATCGTCAACGAACTCCCGAATCAAGCTACTCCCGGTCTCCTTCGAGAAGTCACTCCCGGCGGACGCCGAGCCCACGATCTGAACCCGAGAGCGCCCGGGAGGAAGGACGCCCAAGAAGACGCCGCGACCCCATCATATACACCAGGCGTGAAAGGAGACGCGCCACAGAACGAGAACGGGAAGACGGGCGACGGGAAGACGGCGAGGGAAGACCAAGGAGAGCGCAGAGACCCGTGATAATGGCCGCAACCCCGTTTCATCGTTCCATCCTCGAGGTCCGGCTGCCAAAGCACTTTGACAAGCCGACGAACATGAGGTACGACGGAACACAAGACCCGTAAGAACACCTTATGGCCTTCGAGGCCAGAATGAACCTGGAAGGAGTGGGAGACGAGGTAAGGTGCCGCGCTTTCCCGGTCACTCTCGCGGGACCTGCAATACGGTGGTTTAATAGCCTCCCGCAGGGCTCGGTGGCCAGATTCTCGGATATTAGCCGCACTTTCCAAGCCCAATTTACTACCAGAATCGCAAAGGCAAAGCACCCAATCAATCTGCTCGGGGTAACGCAGAGGTCCGGCGAGCTGACCAGAAAATATCTAGACCGGTTCAACGACGAATGCTTGGAGATCGACGGGCTAACCGATTCGGTAGCTAGTCTGTGCCTGACGAATGGACTTCTGAATGAAGACTTCAGAAAGCATCTCACCACGAAGTCGGTGTGGACAATGCAGGAGATCCGAAGCGTAGCCAGGGAATATATCAATGATGAAGAAGTCAGTCAAGTCGTGGTTGCCAACAAGCGACAACCCTCCTACAATCAACCTAGGCAACACGGCGGCGGAGATAGACAAAAGGAGCACGCCAGAGACGGCGGTCCGGGCAAGTCGTCCAGACCGTTTTCCCGGGTCGGAAAGTTCACCAATTATACCCCCCTCTCCGTCCCCATCATAGAGGTTTATCAACAGATAGCCGAGAAGAGAATTTTGTCGAAGCCCCGACCTCTAAAGGACCAAACCGAAGGAAACAAGAGCCTCTAAAGGACCGAATTCTCCCATCTCATCAGGGAGTCGAGAAGATGAGATCGCGACCGCGAGGGAGAGGACAAGACCCGTGCGGTAAAGCGACGTCATGACCAGGACGACAACGAACAAGGCCTTACCATAGTGAACGTGGTAACAGTAAGAGATGCGCCCCCAAGGTCGAAGTCGGCACACAAGAAAGACGCCAAAGTCCTGGCGGTTTCCTCATCTTCCGCGCAAAGCCCCAAGAGGTCGAAGATGCCACCCATCTCATTCGGTCCGGACGACCAGTGGTTTGACGAGGTCGCGGAAAGCCCCCCATAGTCATCACGGCCAGAGTGGGAACCAGCCTCGTCAAGCGCATCCTCGTAGACACCGGGGCTGACTCGAATATCATGTTCCGCAATGTGTTCGATGCCTTGGGTCTGCGGGATGCCGATTTAAAGACCCACCAGCACGGTGTTGTAGGATTAGGTGACCACTTCATCAAGCCAGATGGGATAATCTCCCTTCCGATATCAGTAGGACTGGGACGGGGGCGAAGATCGGTAATGGCTGAGTTCGTGGTTCTGCGAGACTCCACAGCCTACAACGTCATCCTAGGAAGGAAGACCATCAATGATCTCGGGGCAGTAATCAGTACAAAGATGTTGGTAATGAAGTTCGTCGCTGATGACGGATCCGTGGGATCCATAAAACGAGATTTGGAAATGGCAGTCGCTTGCGATAATGCCAGTCTCTCCTTAAGGAAGAAGTCCAAGGAAGCATCGGGAGTATTCTTTGCCGACCTAGACGCTAGAATCGAAGACAAACCCAGACCCGAGCCAGAAGGGAACCTAGAGAAATTCAAAGTCGGTGACACAGAGGAGAAGTTCACCTTCGTGAATAGAAACCTCCCACACGACCTGAAGGAACCTCTAATGGAAATGATCAGGGCTAACGGTAACCTGTTTGCTTGGACGCCAGCCGACAAGCCAGGGATAGACCCCCAACTCATGTCACACCACTTGGCCGTCAAGGCGGAAGCCAAACCGGTGGCTCAGAGAAGAAGGAAAATGTCACAAGAAAGAGCAGAGGAGGTGGCCAGGTAGACGGCCAGCCTCCTCGAAGCGGGATTTATTCGAGAACTCGACTACTCGACATGGCTGTCGAATGTAGTTCTAGTGAAAAAGCACAATGAAAAATGGAGGATGTGTGTAGATTACTCCGATCTCAACAAAGCATACCCCAAGGACTGCCACCCCCTACCCAACATTGATGCACTCGTCGACGCAGCGGCAGGATATCGGTACCTCAGCTTTATGGATGCTTATTCTGGCTATAATCAGATACCGATGCACCGGCCTGACGAAGAGAAAACAGCGTTCATAACGCCGGGAGGGACATATTGCTACAAGGTAATGCCGTTCGGCCTAAAGAACGCTGGGGCCACGTACCAAAGGTTAATGAACAAGATATTTAGTGACCTCATAGGCAAAACGGTGGAGGTGTATGTGGATGATATCCTTGCAAAGACCACCCGGCCTGAGGACCTCATAAGCGACCTGGAAAATGTGTTCGCTTCCCTCCGACAACACGGCATGAGGCTCAACCCACTCAAGTGTGCCTTTGCCATGGAAGCAGGAAAGTTCCTAGGGTTTATGATAACCCAAAGAGGGGTGGAGGCCAACCCTAAAAAGTGTCAAGCAATACTCCAAATGAAGAGCCCGGGCTGTGTCAAGGATGTTCAGAGGTTATCAGGAAGGCTCACCGCCCTATCCCGTTTCCTCGAAGCGTCGGCTGTTAGGGCTCTACCATTTTTCAACCTTATGAAAAAGGGGATAACGTTTGAATGGACCCCGGCGTGTGAGGAAGCATTCAAGCATTTCAAAGAGATCCTCGCAACACCATCCGTTCTCGGGAAGCCCAAGGTCGGAGAACCTCCCGTTTCCCGGCTGTTAGGGCTCTACCATTTTTCAACCTTATGAAAAAGGGGATAACGTTTGAATGGACCCCGGCGTGTGAGGAAGCATTCAAGCATTTCAAAGAGATCCTCGCAACACCATCCGTTCTCGGGAAGCCCGGGAAGCCCCTTGCACTCCTATGTAGATTACGACAATACTTCCAAGGTCACCAGGTAGTCGTGAGGACAGACCAAAGAATCCGCCAGATACTCCAAAAACCCCAAAAACCCGGAAGAATGATGACTTGGACCATTGAGCTGTCCCAGTATGACTTGCAATATGAGCCCAGGCATGTGATTAAGGCACAGGCCATGGCCGACTTCTTGGTAGAAGTAACAGAGGACCCCGCCGAGACAACGAGCATACGGTGGAGGCTCCATGTAGATGGGGCCTCCAACCAGACGTTCGGAGGTGCCTGGATCATCTTGGAGGGTCCCGCTGGAGTCATATATGAACAGTCGATCAAGTTCGAGTTCCCGGTATCAAACAATCAAGCAGAGTATGAGGCCCTTCTGGGCGGCTTAATTTTAGCGCGGGAAGTTGGCGTTACCAGGCTAGAAGTATGCAGCGATTCACAGGTCGTCACTTCACAAGTCAACGGGACCTACCAGGCTAGAGACTCCTTGTTACAGAAGTATCTGGAGAAGGTCAAAGAGTTGAGCAAACAATTCGAGGAGGTCGTGATCCAACACGTTCCGAGAGAAAGGAACATACGGGCGAACCTCCTGTCCAAGTTAGCGAGCACAAAACCGGGGGCGGGCAACCGGTCTCTGATCCAGAGCTTGGTAAAGGAACCAGCAGTCACCCTCCACTTGATGAAGATAAACCCCTCCTGGATGGACCCGATAACCGATTTCTTAGAAAGCGGCAAGCTCCCTGACGACGAGAAGGCGGCCAAAGCGTTGAGAAGGGAGGCGGCCAAATACGTGACCATACAAGGGCAGTTGTTTTGAAAGGGACTCAGTCAACCTTTGTTGAAGTGCCTACACCCCGACCAAACGGACTATGTGCTTAGAGACGTCCATGAGGGGTGCTGCGGGCATCACATCGGGGGCAAAGCCGTAGCAAGAAAGCTCATCAGAGCCGGTTAGTACTGGCCATCAATGATGAGGGACTCCAAAGAATTCGTAAGGAAATGCATCAAGTGCCAGGAGAACGCTAATTTTCATAAAGCGCCGGCTTCCGAGCTAAATCTGCTGACGTCTTCCCGACCTTTCTCACAGTGGGGAGTCGACCTCTTGGGCCCCTTCCCGGTTGGTCCAGGGCAAGTCAAGTACCTCATAGTTGCTATTGACTACTACACCAAGTGGATAGAGGCTGAACCACTAGCCAGTATATCCTCATCCAATTGTCGAAAACACCACCTGTCCTCAGGAAGCCCAAGGTCGGAGAACCACTCTACCTCTACTTAGCCATAACGGATGAAGCGATGGCAGCGGTTTTGGTGCGAGAGGAAGGAAAGGTTCAGCAACCAATTTACTTCATGAGCAAAGCACTGCAAGGAGCAGAATTGAGATACATCAAACTAGAAAAGTTGGCACTTGCACTCCTAACCTCTTCCTGTAGATTACGACAATACTTCCAAGGTCACCAGGTAGTCGTGAGGACAGACCAAAGAATCCGCCAGATACTCCAAAAACCCGACCTATCGGGAAGAATGATGACTTGGACCATTGAGCTGTCCCAGTATGACTTGCAATATGAGCCCAGGCATGTGATTAAGGCACAGGCCATGGCCGACTTCTTGGTAGAAGTAACAGAGGACCCCGCCGAGACAACGAGCATACGGTGGAGGCTCCATGTAGATGGGGCCTCCAACCAGACGTTCGGAGGTGCCTGGATCATCTTGGAGGGTCCCGCTGGAGTCATATATGAACAGTCGATCAAGTTCGAGTTCCCGGTATCAAACAATCAAGCAGAGTATGAGGCCCTTCTGGGCGGCTTAATTTTAGCGCGGGAAGTTGGCGTTACCAGGCTAGAAGTATGCAGCGATTCACAGGTCGTCACTTCACAAGTCAACGGGACCTACCAGGCTAGAGACTCCTTGTTACAGAAGTATCTGGAGAAGGTCAAAGAGTTGAGCAAACAATTCGAGGAGGTCGTGATCCAACACGTTCCGAGAGAAAGGAACATACGGGCGAACCTCCTGTCCAAGTTAGCGAGCACAAAACCGGGGGCGGGCAACCGGTCTCTGATCCAGAGCTTGGTAAAGGAACCAGCAGTCACCCTCCACTTGATGAAGATAAACCCCTCCTGGATGGACCCGATAACCGATTTCTTAGAAAGCGGCAAGCTCCCTGACGACGAGAAGGCGGCCAAAGCGTTGAGAAGGGAGGCGGCCAAATACGTGACCATACAAGGGCAGTTGTTTTGAAAGGGACTCAGTCAACCTTTGTTGAAGTGCCTACACCCCGACCAAACGGACTATGTGCTTAGAGACGTCCATGAGGGGTGCTGCGGGCATCACATCGGGGGCAAAGCCGTAGCAAGAAAGCTCATCAGAGCCGGTTAGTACTGGCCATCAATGATGAGGGACTCCAAAGAATTCGTAAGGAAATGCATCAAGTGCCAGGAGAACGCTAATTTTCATAAAGCGCCGGCTTCCGAGCTAAATCTGCTGACGTCTTCCCGACCTTTCTCACAGTGGGGAGTCGACCTCTTGGGCCCCTTCCCGGTTGGTCCAGGGCAAGTCAAGTACCTCATAGTTGCTATTGACTACTACACCAAGTGGATAGAGGCTGAACCACTAGCCAGTATATCCTCATCCAATTGTCGAAAGTTTATGTGGAGACAGGTGATAACTCGATTCGGCATCCCACAAGTCGTTATCTCTGATAACGGGATGCAGTTCACTGACAAGAAGTTCGTAGAGTTCCTTGCCGGTTTGGGCGTAAAGCAAAAGTTCTCATCTGTAGAGCATCCCCAGACAAACGGCCAAGTTGAGGCCGCAAACAAGGTCATCCTGATAGGTCTCAAGAAGCGGCTTGATAATAAAAAGGGAGCATGGGCTGACGAACTCGCCTCAGTTCTCTGGTCGTACTGAACAACCGAGCAATCGTCCACAGGAGAAACCCCTTTCCGCCTGACATATCGTGAGTAAGGGTCGATCCCACGAGGATTGATGGATTAAGCAACAGTAGTGTTTGATAGGCTTAGTTAGATAAACAAAAAATAGTGTTTGAATATTCAAAGAGCATTAATTAATAAATTTAGATGTTTGAAGACAAGCAGGTGAATAAGTTAGGTGTAAAATATTGAGAAAGCAGTTAAGGTTTCAGAGTTATCTATTTTTCCGGATTAACTTTTCTTACTAACTATTTTAATTATGTAGGATTTAATTTATGGAAAACTATATGTGACTAGACCCTAATTCCTTAGACCTTTCTAGTCTCCTCTAAAATTTATCAACTGCCAATTCCTTGGTCAGTTAATTCCAATTAGAAGCTGCATGATCAAATTCCAGTTTATATGCCACAAAAACTCTAATTACCCAAAAATAAAAGGATTATATGTCACGTATTCTGTTAAATCCAGATAATTAAAATTTATGAGAATATGTTTTCAAGCTGTTGTTCAAGTAAAGAGCTTTTCCAAGTTTTACAAGAACTCAAATAGAAAGAGGGTCATACTTCCGTTCCACCCAAATTCCTAAGATGAAGAGCGAAAATAATTCTTAAATTGTAAATCCATACATTAATTAAAATAGAAAAAGCAATAAAATCAATCCATACAAATAGACAGGGCTCCTAACCTTAACAATGGAGGATTAGTTGCTCATGGTTCAGAGTAGAAAACTATGATTACGGAATGTAAATTTGTATAGAATTGAAAGTCTGGAATCGAATAATGTTGAGGTGGTATCCCCCTATTTATACTAATCCTAATTAATTTAAAATCTATCTTTAAAACTAAAATAATATATTTTCCTATTTTTAAAATTTGAATTTAAATTAGAATTAATTATAGCAATCAGCAAATCTTTAATTGATGAATGGGGACCACTTGGCTTCACTAGGATCCACGCCTAACTTGGGCTTGGAAGCATGAATTGGAGTTTAGTTGAGTAAAGCTGCACCTAAATTAGGCTTTAGTATGCCTAACTTGGGCTTTAGTGCGCCTAACTTGAAGTGGGCAGGACCAATCTCGCGTATTGTTGTTGTGTCTTGCACCTAACTTGAGAAATCTCAAGTTAGGCGCAGCCTTGGCAGCAAGTTCGAAGAAGAAGTATGGACTATTATATATTGTTAGAAAGTTCTGAAAGTTAGCTTTCCAACGCCACTAGAATCACGTCCATTGGACCTCTGTAGCTCGAGTTATTTAGGTTTGAGTGCAGAGAGGTCAAGGTTGACAGCATCATTCGCCTTCATCTCTTCTTCTGCAGAAACTCCATCAAATCCAGCTGAATGCTACCTAAAATAAACAGAATTGCACAAGATTCAAAGTAGCATCCATATTGGCTAAAAGATAATTAATTCTTTATTAAACTCAACAATTTAGATGCAAATTCACTAGGAAAAGATAGGAAAGATGCTCACGCATCACAACACCAAACTTGAACTGTTGCTTGACCTCAAGCAACCAGAACTAATATAAGCTTATGATGTGAATTTGCATGAGAATGAGAGTTAGATTAAGCTCATGTCTCTTCTTATAGTGGGGTTTACAACTGCAATCCTGAATAGTTTTGGCATCTCACTTTATCCTTTGAAGTTCAGAATGATTGGCATCCATAGGAACTCAGAATTCAGATAGTGTTATTGATTCTCCTAGTTCAGTATGTTGATTCTTGAACACAGCTACTTTATGAGTCTTGACCGTGACCCTAAGCATTTTATTTTTCAGTATTACCACCGGATACATAAATGCCACAGACACATAACTGGGTGAACCTTTTCAGATTGTGACTCAGCTTTGCTAGAGTCCCCAGTTAGAGGTGCCCAGAGTTCTTAAGCACACTCGTTTTGCTTTGGACTACGAATTTAACCGCTCAGTCTCAAGCTTTTTACTTGACATCTTCACGCCACAAGCACATGGTTAAGGACGGCTTGATTTAGCCGCTTAGGCCAGGATTTTATTCCTTTGGGCTCTCCTATCCATTAATGCTCAAAGCCTTGGATCCTTTTTACCCTTTGCCTTTTAGTTTAAAGGGTTATTGGCTTTTTCTGCTTGCTTTTTTTCTTTTTTTCTTTCTTTTTCTTTATTTTATATATTATTTTTATATATTTTTTTTCGCAAGCTTCGTATTTTTCACTGCTTTTTCTTGCTTCAAAAATCAATTTTATGATTTTTCAGATTATCAATAATATTTCTCTTTTTTCATCATTCTTTCAAGAGCCAACAATTTTAACATTCATAAACTTCACTATAAAAAATATGCACTGTTCAAGCATTCATTTAGAAAACAAAAAGTATTGCCACCACATCTAAGTAAATAAGACTACTCTTAAAATTAACTCAATTTCTCATGCAATATATCACTTCTGTATTTTTTATTTGAATTCAAGCTCAGTGAGTAATACGTGAGACATCTTTTAAGGCAATTAAGAGAAAACTAAACTAGACCTAGGATTCTAACTAATAAAGGATCATGCAACAAACAAAGCAAAATAGCAGAAAACCGGAACATAATATAGAAAAAGAGGGGAGGAATAAAAAATGAAAAGAACTCAACCACCTTAGTTATCCTAGCGGTCGTTTTATTCTTCAGGTTGTGCTCCTCAGTAAAGATGATTCGCCTCCCTTTTGGTGCCATAGAAATAAACAGAAAACCCGTGAGCGAAGCGTCAACACCAAACTTAAAGATTTGCTTGTCCTAAAGCAAGGAAGAACTGAAAATAGAAAGAGATAAATATTACGATGAAAGCAAAAGAAAAGGATAAAAGAACAAGAGAGAATTAGGATTGGGAGAGGGAGAAAGAAAGTTAAAACTAGGCAGCGAACTAGCGTAGTTGTGCGGCGCAGGCGACGCGTACGCGTACGGCACGCGTATGCGTGGGTCGCGAAATTTACTTAATGACGCGTAAGCGTCAGGCACGCGTCCGCGTGCCCTGGATTTTGTGCGATTCGCGCGAAGCCAACCGCGCGCATGCACAACCCTCTGTTCATTTTTATTTTTCACGCACACCCATCTGACGCGTACGCGTCATCGACGCTTGCGCGTCGGGTGCTCTCCCTCTTTTTTATTTTGTTATTTTATTTTTTTATTTTTTTCTGAAGTGTTTGGTTCCTATGATAAAATAGCTGCATGATCAGAGAAACAGTAAAAACTTAGTGAAAATCAAATAAGGAAGAAAATCACTACTACGAAAACTAACTAAGGATACGAAATTATCGGGCTGCCTCCCGACAAGCGCTTCTTTAACATCACTAGCTTGACACTTGATTATTGAAGTTTCTTCCTCTTCTTCCAGTTGGTTAAAAGAAATGTCTTTAAGGGGGAAGAGGTGAAGATTAGTGCCCCCTGATATGAAGTCCTCCTAACAAGCTTTCTTTTTGTTGTGATTAGCTTGATTCACCTTGCTTGTTGGGGGTAGAGGTTGGATTGCTTTTTGTTGACCTTTTCTTCTTCATGGATATTTTCTTCTATTTCTTGGTCACAATCCCTTTTTCAGTGCTTTCCTTGGTTATCTTCACTTCTTTGATTTCAACATGTGGGTGTTGTGTGATGGCTAGAGTGTACCCTTCATCAAGAACTTCTTGAATTGGTGGTTCAATAAACTCACCCTCTATGTCACTCTCTGCTTCATTGGGGTGTAGATTCCCATAATTATTTTCATCTCTTACAACCTCCTTTGTTTGTGCATCTTCCTCCTTTGTTGGTGCATCTTCCTCCTTTATTTTTGTATTTTCCTCTTCTTCCATGTGTGAGGAAGAAAAGTTCTCTAATTCACTGGAGTATGAACTCCTTTGATTGATTTCCTCACTTTCTCTATAGGATCTTGTATTATATCTCTTGGAAAGGAATTTGCTTGCTCCTCTTCTTGTGACTTGATAATCGACTACACATGTTTCTCTACATTTTTTGACACTCGTCTTTATATCATGTAAGAA
Organism: Arachis ipaensis; assembly: GCF_000816755.2. NCBI lineage: Eukaryota > Viridiplantae > Streptophyta > Magnoliopsida > Fabales > Fabaceae > Arachis > Arachis ipaensis. The sequence continues at coordinate 6,653,533 of NC_029785.2, forward strand.
TTCTTTCATGAGAAGCTCAAGATATGATGGTATTTGAGATGAATAAGGAGGAGGTGATGGTTCTTGATAACAATAAGAAGGAGGTGATGATTCTTGATAAGAGTAAAAAGAGGATGGTTCTTGGTAAGAATAGGTAGATGGTGGCTCTTGATATGGGTAGAAAAATAATGGTTCTTGGTATGTATATGGAGATAGTGGTTCTTGATATGAATAGGGAGGTGGTGACTCTTGATAGTTGGAACATGGAGCACTGAAGTTTCTTTGGTTTTGACCTTGCCAACCAAAATTTGGGTAGTTTCCCCATTCATAATGATATGAATCACTACTCGGGTGTGAGTAGTAACCCATATGATCTCTCTCCATTATTTTTCTTTAGCACAAAACACCAAAAAGGATTAAATGCACCATATGGTAAACAGGAAATCAAAGAAGAAAGAACAGAATTCTAAAAATTAAAATAAGAAAAATTAAAATAAAACTAACTAGGAAACACCAAACTTAATTTCAGAAATTAAGAAAAATATTAATGCTATTTATTTGTTTATATATTTTTTTTCTTAAATTTTTTTTTTTGAAATTAAAAACAGAAATAAAATAAAACTAATAAAATATAAAAAAAATTTAATAATGAAC
>NC_029785.2:6655215-6656454 GCF_000816755.2 Arachis ipaensis
CTGACGCTTCCAGTAACTCCGGTTAGGATTGATGATACCAGCATTAAGCGTCTACGTGGAAAGGAGGTTTCCTTAGTGAAAGTAGCTTGGAGTCGGGCTGGTATTGAAGAACATACCTGGAGCTTGAATCAGAGATGCGGAAGGACTACCCACACCTCTTTTCAGGTAACTCCCTCTGAATTTTGAGGACAAAATTCCTAATTAGGTGGGTAGGATGTAAACCCCGCTAAAATCGGTAAATTATTAGTTAATATATTGAATTTTAATTAGGAAAGTTAAAAATACAAAACTAATATTGAAATAGGATAGAGCTCGTCGAAACGAAAATTTTGATACCAATTTCGATAATTTGGCCCAAAATCGGACCGGAAGGGCCGAACCGGTTGAACCGGGGCCCAAACCGGACCCATGGGTGTCAATCACAATCAATCCCCGGCAACGGCGCCAAAAACTTGGTGCGGAATTTATAACCCACAAACTAACCGACAAGTGCACCGGGTCGTACCAAGTAATACCTTACGTGAGTAAGGGTCGATCCCACGAGGATTGATGGATTAAGCAACAGTAGTGTTTGATAGGCTTAGTGTAAACCCCGCTAAAATCGGTAAATTATTAGTTAATATATTGAATTTTAATTAGGAAAGTTAAAAATACAAAACTAATATTAAAATAGGATAGAGCTCGTCGAAACGAAAATTTTGATACCAATTTCGATAATTTGGCCCAAAATCAGACCGGAAGGGCCGAACCGGTTGAACCGGGGCCCAAACCGGAACCATGGGTTCAACCGGGCCCCTAACATAAATGAAGCAGCAGCTTCATCTTCTCCATTTCACCACAGCAACGAAAAACACAGCAAGGGGGAGAAGAGAAGAAACCTAACCCTCACCATTCCTTCCAACTACCATAACTTCCTCATCCGGGCTCCGATTGCCGCACCGTTCGCGGCCACGCGCTCAGCGCGTCGAGCTCTACCTTTCTATCCAAACAATTTCTCTGGTAAGCCTTCTATTGAGTTCAGAATCTCTATCCCTCTTTCTTTGGTAAACTTGAAAACCTATAGTGAATCTTGTCCAATTTTTGTGTTCTAGGTTCAAGTTAGATTCCGGAACTTGTGGGCTCAAGCTATTGAGCATATGGGTATGGTAAGAACACCCTAACCCTAGCTCAATCTTGTTTTTGGTAATAAAAAACTGAATTAGAACATATATATGTGTATTAGGTGTAGTTTAAGAGGGT
>NC_029785.2:6656814-6671749 GCF_000816755.2 Arachis ipaensis
ATTGAATGTGAACTCTATGCATAGACTCTTGGGGATGCGCGACGGGGGACAGTCTAGGGTTTTCGGACTTGTCGGGTTGGCTGGATAACCGACAGATGGGCCCCATCAGCCATAGGACAGGCATGCATCATATGCATTTGTTTGTATTGATTGCTATGCATTTTTTGGGTATGCCTAATTGATATATATTACCTGCTATTTGTTATACTTGTTATTTGTACTATTTGATCATTACTTGTGCGTGAACTTGTTTGGTTGCTTGTTTCTGTTACATTCTGAATGATGAAAGGATGGAGGAAACGGAGGAAATGGTTTGGTGTTAGGTTAAGCTTGAACTTGAGTAAGTTAGGCAGATTTAGAATACCTACCCCTGTTTATGGCTTCTGTTTAGTACTTAAGTTGGATAATTGAATAACGGAGTTCTAGGATTGCCTATGGCATTCTCAGGACCGTATTTCTTATACGCGTGGCACTTTTACCATGCTGAGAACCTCCGGTTCTCATTCCATATTGTATTGTTGTTTTTCAGATGCAGGTCGAGAGGCTCCTCGCTAGGCGTCTGGATTCTGGAAAGCGAAGTAGTCCTTGGGTATATTTTGGTTTCTATTTGTATATATGTATGTATATGTGTAGCTTACTCTCCAAGTAACTTATGTATGCTGCTTCTCTTAGAGGTTGAGGGAGAGATAGGAGTTTACTTTGGTATTTTGGTATATTTTGGGGACACTTATGTATGTTTATATGTATATATGTATCCTCCGGCCAGCCTTAGCTTCGCAGGCTGAGTCAGAGGCTAGTTATGCTGTTCCTTGGCTTTTCTTTATCCCTTCGTTTATTGTTTTATCATGTTCCTATTAGGTTTCTTAGCACGCAAGTAATCCTATTCCTTGAGCGTTGCGCTTTTTATTTTGCGATTTTTGTTTACCCGCTCTGTTTCAAGGCTCCTAGTATATTATTTCTTTCAGTATTATATGTATATCCTTACTATTAAAGGTCTGTAATACCACACTACCTCTGTTCTATGACTTAAGCATAAAACACTGTGTAGTAGGGTGTTACACTTAGCTAGACAAATAGAAAAGAGTGTTTGAATATTCAAAGAGTATTAATTAATAAATTTAGATGTTTGAAGACAGGCAGGTGAATAAGTTGGGAGTAAAATATTGAGAAAGCAGTTAAGGTTTCAGAGTTATCTATTTTTCCGGATTAACTTTTCTTACTAACTATTTTAATTATGTAGGATTTAATTTATGGCAAACTATATGTGACTAGACCCTAATTCCTTAGATCTTTCTAGTCTCCTCTAAAATTTATCAACTGCCAATTCCTTGGTCAGTTAATTCCAATTAGAAGCTGCATGATCAAATTCCAATTTATATGCCACAAAAACTCTAATTACCCAAAAATAAAAGGATTATATGTCACATATCCTGTTAAATCCAGATAATTAAAATTTAGGAGAATATGTTTTCAAGCTGTTGTTCAAGTAAAGAACTTTTCCAAGTTTTACAAGAACTCAAATAGAAAGAGGGTCATACTTTCGTTCCATCCAAATTCATAAGATGAAGAGCGAAAATAATTCTTAAATTGTAAATCCATACATGAATTAAAATAGAAAAAGCAATAAAATCAATCCATACAAATAGACAGAGCTCCTAACCTTAACAATGGAGGATTAGTTGCTCATGGTTCAGAGTAGAAAACTATGATTACGGAATGTAAATTTGTATAGAATTGAAAGTCTGGAATCGAATAATGTTGAGGTGGTATCCCCCTATTTATATCTAATCCTAATTAATTTAAAATCTATCTTTAAAACTAAAATAATATATTTTCCTATTTTTAAAATTTGAATTTAAATTAGAATTAATTATAGCAATCAGCAAATCTTCAATTGATGGATGGGGACCACTTGGCTTCACTAGGATCCACGCCTAACTTGGGCTTGGCAGCATGAATTAGAGTTTAGTTGAGTGAAGCTGTGCCTAACTTGGGCTTTAGTGCGCCTAACTTGAAGTGGGCAGGACCAATCTCGCATATTGTTGTTGTGTCTTGCGCCTAACTTGAGAAATCTCAACTTAGGCGCAGCCTTGGCAGCGAGTTCGGAGAAGAAGTATAGACTATTATATATCGTTAGAAAGATCTAGAAGTTATCTTTTCAACGCCACTAGAATCACATCCATTGGACCTCTGTAGCTCGAGTTATTCAGGTTTGAGTGCAGAGAGGTCAGGGTTGACAGCATCATTCGCCTTCATCTCTTCTTTTGCAGAAACTCCATCAAATCCAGCTGAATGCTACCTAAAATAAACAGAATTATACAAGATTCAAAGTAGCATCTATATTGGCTAAAAGATCATTAATTCTTTATTAAACTCAACAATTTAGATGCAAATTCACTAGGAAAAGATGGGAAAGATGCTCACGCATCAACATACGGGGTGGATGCTATGATACCCGTGGAGGTCGGTGAGCCGAGCCCACGATTACTTCTGCAGGGAGTGGAAGAAGTAGTAGAGAAGGACCTAGTAGATGAGGCTAGGGAGATTGCCCATTTGTCAGAGGTAGCACTAAAGCAAAGAATGGCCCTGCGCTACAACGCCAAAGTACTCAGGAGAGAATTTGAACAAAACGACCTAGTTCTGTGGCGCAACGACATCGGGCTACCGACTCAAGAGGAAGGCAAGCTAGCAACAAACTGGGAAGGCCCTACAGGGTCAAAGAAGTGATCAGCAAGGGCGCCTACAAATTGGAGGGGCTCGACGGCAAGGAAGTCCCGAGAACCTGGAACGCAGGTAACTTAAGAAGATTTTACTCTTAGTTCAAACACGCCGAGTAGGCAATTTGACGAACTCAAATAATTTACTATCAAATAAGTTACCTTTGTTAAGAACTTATCATTGCAATAGACTTGTTCAACTGTCGATTAATGTTCACTTGTCAAATTTGCTTTTCCCCTTTTATACGTCCCACGACAACAAATTTCTTATAATACATGTTAAACGGGACAACGACACGGTACCCCGAGACTGATCACCCTGGAAACCGACCAAGTTAACGCCATAACAAACGGCTACAGCGATAGTGAAGCCACGACTTAGCTTCGTCAAAATTACCAACATGACGGTAAACAAACGCAAGCGACAAGCCAATACCAACAAAACGATAATAAAATGGAACGAAAATACACTGCCAAATAAACAAAAAAGGCAGTAATTATAAGCCGACCTGGCAGCTATCAAAGCAGTTTAGATACAAGTCCTACAAAGTTCATCAAACTCCGCGACAAGTTCTACAACAAAACCACAAATCTACAAAGTTCATCATTTCTTCGGCATATCAACAATCTTGCCATCTTTGATCGTTTTGAAAACCCCGATTGCCGACGTGTCGAAGTCAGGAGCCACAATTTTCACTTGAGTCTTAAGGGCCTCTTCAGTCATCAGGATCGNCTCTTCAGCTTCAGCTTGAGTGGTCTTAGCCGACGAGACAGCCACATCACGTTCCTTCTCCAAAGAGACCACCCGACCTTGCGCGGCATTGAGCTGGCTCTCCAAAGTCATCTCCCGCTCGGTTAGACGGCAGACGGTAGCATCAGAAGTCTTCAATTTTTCCTCGGCAGCTTTAAGCTTCTCCTCTGCCTTGGACAGCTGCTTCCGAAGTGTTTCAACTTGAGTCTTGAATTGATTATTGGCCTTAGCAGCAGATTCGAGCTTCCTATGCAGCGACTGCATCCCTGACAGCTCAAACTCGACCTTCCGAGCTATGGAAGCACCGCGGAGAAAGGTACGGTACATCCACCTCGCCTGCCCCGCAAGATCGGAGCCATGGAAGTGTTCTTCCATGCCGGGAAGCAGTTGGGAGTCTATGAAGGTCCCGGCATCGAAGTTCCTCTCCATCACGGTAAGGACTCCTTCAGGGCTGGAGGATGACTGTTGAGTTAAGAAATTAATTAATAAAATTGATGATGACAAACATTTGATTAGTAGGCTAATCACCCAATTAGTTTTGATTATTTTTGATAAGTGATGCAGGCTAAAAACAAGTGTTGTAGCAGCCCAACATCAAACAAAAGATATATGCTAATGGGCTGAATGGTAAGTGAAAATAAAGACAAGCCCAAGTCATTCATCTCAAGCAAAAAAAAATCTTCAAAGAAGCAAAGCAAGGCACCATATTTCGGTCAAGATGAGGAAGTCAAAAGGAAAGTTTCCTCTCTAAGGATTAAGGTGAAAAAGTGATTCTGTGGGTTAGTGAAGCTCAAGGCTCAAGGTGTTGACCTTGGAAGAAGAACCAAGCAACATGCAAGGAGATAAAAGAAGCTTGCTGCTCATTCAGAAGGCAAGGAGAGAAAACCAGAGTGTGTAAATAGTGTTATGTTTAGAAGTTCCTCTACTTGGATAATGCTTTCTTTCAAAGAAGCATTCGGCCAATACTGAAGAACTGCATCTGAGGTTTGCGAATCTGGTTTTGCACATAGCAAAGAGGTTGCTGATGAAGTCAATCTCCTTCATGTTTTACTGATTGTAATGTACTTTTCTAAGTTTATCTTTCTGTAATTTCTTGAGAGAAAAGGCATTGTGAGAAAGCTTAAGAAAAAGCCATGAGTGGAAAAAGGTTGAGAGATACACTTAAGAGAAAAGCCTAGAGTTATTTTCTGATTTCTTTAGGTTGGTTACGTGTCTTGTATCTTGTACCTGTAAGGTATCCCTTTCTTAGTTGGGTTAGCACTAAGAGGAATAGTTAGGTATTAGCATAGCCAATGTCAAGTTAGGTTAGAACTTGAGTGTGAAAGGATTGGGTCAATCCTGTGAAATTGGTGTATGTAATACTGTTAACTATAGTGAAATTCTTCCATAGTTGTGGAGGAGACTGGATGTAGGTTGCATAGCACAAGGCAACCGAACCAGGATACATGCTGGTGTTAGCTTTTCTCTTATCTACTGAGTTTTGTTTTCTGATATTCATGAGACAAAAATAAATTGTCTCATAAATTTCTGCTGCTGAGTTCAAACAGAACCTGAATTGAAAGTTCATTTTAAAAGGGTAACAACAGAAACTTAAAAGGAAGGCATAGATTCAACCCCCCTTCTCTAAGCCTACCACAACCTTCAATTGGTATCAGGAGCTAAGGTCTCAAGAATCAAGCTTAACCGCTTGGAGCAAAGATCCAATGGCGAACAACTTGGGCACAACCACAGTTGCCTACACCCTCACTGAAGGCCAGTCAAACAACCGGCCACCTTTCTTCAACGGGAAGAAATACTCCTACTGGAAAGAAAGGATAAGAATTTTCATCAAATCCATTGACTACATATGGAAGATTGTTGTGAGCGGAACCAAGATCCCAACAAAAACAAGTGCTGATGGAGTGATGACTCCAAAAGAAGAAACTGAATAGAATGAAGATGATAAGAAGAAGATAGAGCTGAATGCCAAAGCAATCAACCTTCTTCACTGTGCTATCAGCTTTGAAGAGTACCAGAAGGTATCTAGATGCAAGACAGCCAAAGAAATCTGGGAAAAACTCTAGGTTACACACGAAGGCACTAAACAAGTCAAAGAAACGAGGATTGATATGCTGCGAAAAGAGTATGAGATGTTTAGCATGAAGGATGGAGAAAGCATTGATGAAGCGTTTGAGAGATTCTCAATCATAATCAACAACCTTGATGCTATGGGTACAAACTATGCAGAACAAACCTTGGTGAGAAAACTCCTTAGAAGCCTCACAAAAGAATGGGAAACCACTGCCACTGTCCTAACCGAAAGTAACAACCTAAGTCCCATAACCTATGATGAGCTGAGAGGAAAACTCCTTGCCTATGAAGTCACACACACAAACACAGACTAAAAAAAAAGGGAATAGCCCTCAAGTCACAAATAGAACTGAAAGAGAGTGAGTCTAGTGATGGTATTTCAGATGACAAGCTTTTGTTTTTTACTAGGATATTTAGAAGGATGATGAAGAACAAGGGCAAATACAAAGGTTCAAGTTCAAAGGAGCACAAGATTGACTTGAGCAAAGTGACGTGCCATCACTGCAAGGAGGCTGGACACTTCAAGCTAAACTGTCCAAAGCTCAAAAAGGAGGACAAAGGAAAGAAGGAAAGGAAGAGAGTACTTATGGCAGCTTGGAAGGATCTTGAGAATGACTCAAATGAAGAAGAAGAATCTGAAGGAGATGACAAATACTGCTTCATGGCTGGAAACAACAATCTTGATGAGGTAAACTATTATGATCTGACCATTGAGGACTTGCATGCTATTATTGATGATCTCACTTTAAACACATCAAAACTGCTTGATAAATACAATGAATGCAGATCTGAAAGAGATGTGTTAAGAGCTGAAAATGAATTTTTAAAAGAAAAGGTGAAGGAAACTGAATATGCTTTGGACATCATTGAAGAAAACAGATTTCTAAAATCTGAACTTGAAAAATTAAAAGGAAAGCACATTGTGGATCCTTCTCATGAGTTAATTGCTGAAAATAAAAGATTAAATGATATGATTAAAAGGCTTAATGGTGACTTAGCAAAGTTTGCTCAAGGTTCTAGTAACTTGGACAAATTACTTGCAAGCCAAAAACCATTGTTTGAAAAATCTGGTTTAGGCTACATAGCCAAGGAAGATGCAGTTTCTAATATTTCCTCTATAAAGTTTGTGGCTTCTTCATCAAATACCAAAACCATACCAAACAAATCTGGTATTGAAAATGCTCCAACACTTGAAGAAAAATTTGATGAAGTATACACAAGTGAAACTGACCCTTCACCAAAAACTGAACCGAGTTCAAACCGCTTCTATAAGAAGTGATCATGGAACTGAATTTGAAAATAATTTGTTTGAATCCTTTTGTGAGGAATTTGGAATATCTCACAGCTTCTCTTGTCCAAGAACACCACAACAAAATGGTGTTGTGGAAAGAAGAAATAGAAGCATACAAGAGATGACAAGAACTATGCTTTGTGAGAGTAATGTTCCAAAATTCCTTTGGGCTGAAGCGGTTAACACAACCTGCCACATTTTGAATAGAACAATCATAAGAAAATTTTTGAAGAAAACCCCTTATGAACTTTGGAAAGGCTACCCACCAAACTTAGATTACTTACACATCTTTGGATGCAAATGTTTTGTCTTAAATAACAAAGAAAATTTGGGTAAATTTGATCCAAAGGCTTATGAGTGTTTGTTTGTAGGATATTCCACAACTAGTAAAGCATATAGGGTTTATCATCAAGATGCTAGGATTATTGAGGAGTCCATACATGTTACATTTTGTGATACTAACTTGGTACAAAGCATTTTGGAAGATTGTGATGTAGAAAATCAATCTCAAAAGGAAGATGAAGCTTCTCAAAATCATAAAAAAGAAAATTCTGGACAAGCTGAACCAAAAACTGCTAATGCTGAAAATTCAAGAGACAATTCCATTTTGTCTCATGAATCTGAAGGAAATCCTGCAGCCAGCAGCGTTCAGAATCCCTTAATGACTGAATCTGCCTCCAAGTCCACCAGACCTCGTGAATGGAGATTCTTGAAGAATTATCCTGAGGAATTTGTCATTGGGGACGTATCTCATGGAGTGCAAACAAGGTATTCCACTAGAAAGGCAAATGAAGGATCAAACATTGTCCTTCTTTCACAAATAGAGCCTCAAAACATCAAGGAAGCACTTAATGACCCTTCTTGGGTTAAAGCTATGGAGGATGAGCTTCTTGAGTTTGAAAAGAACCAAGTATGGACTTTGGTTCCAAGGCCAAGTGGAAAGAAAGTGACCGGCACCAAGTGGATTTTTCAGAACAAGTTGGGAGAAGATGGTAGCATTGCAAGAAACAAGGCAAGGCTAATGGCACAAGGATATGACCAAGAAGAAGGAATAGACTTTGATGAATCCTTTGTCCCTGTTGCCCGAATGGAAGCCATAAGACTTCTCTTAGCTTATGCTGCATTTTGTGGTTTTAAATTATATCAAATGGATGTGAAATGTGCATTTTTGAATGGAGTAATAGATAGAGAAGTGTATGTGGATCAGCCTCCTAGTTTTAAAAATAAAGAGCATTTTAATCATGTTTTCAAATTATCTAAAGCTCTCTATGGTTTAAGACAAGCTCCTAGAGCTTGGTATGAGAGACTTAGCTATTTTCTGTTGAAAAATGGTTTTCAAAGAGGCACCACTGACACAACTCTATTTATTAAGAACTCTAATGATTCTTTTATTCTAGTCCAAATATATGTTGATGGCATTATTTTTGGATCAGCCAATGAATCCCTTTGTTCTAAATTTGGAAAACTCATGACAAGTAAATTTGACATGAGTATGATGGGTGAACTTAATTTCTTCCTTGGGCTGCAAATTAAACAAACTGAAAAAGGTATTTTCATTCATCAAGAAAAGTATGCCAAGGAATTAGTTAAGAAATTTGGTATGGATAATGCCAAACCCATGGGAACTCCCATGCATCCTAGTTCTAAATTAGATAAGGGAGAAACTGAGAAAGATGTTGATGAGACTAGGTATAGAGGAATGATTGGTTCTCTTATGTACTTAACTTCCTCTAGACCCGACATTGTGCAAAGTGTTGGATTGTGTTCTAGGTTCCAATCCAAACATAAAGAGTCACATCTTTCTGCAGTTAAAAGGATCATTAGATATGTTCATGGCACATCCAATTTTAGTCTATGGTATCCTAAGATTGATGATTTTTCTGTAGTTGGTTATTGTGATGCAGATTTTGCTGGTGATAGAGTTGATAGAAGGAGCACTTCAGGCCTATGTTGCTTCCTTGGAAAGTCCTTAAATGTCTGGTCAAGTAAGAAGCAACCAACAGTGGCCTTATCCACTGCAGAGGCTGAGTATATAGCTGCTTCTTCTTGTTGTTCTCAGCTTTTATGGTTAAAAACACAGCTTGCTGATTACAAATTAAATGCTAAAAATATTCTCTTGATGTGTGATAATATGAGTGCCATTAATATTTCTAAAAATCCAGTTTTGCACTCTAGAACTAAGCATATTGAAGTAAAATTTCACTCAATAAGAGAACATGTCTAAAAAGGGGATATTTGCATTCAATTTGTTAAATCAGAGGAGCAATTAGCAGATACTTTTACAAAACCATTAGCTGAGGATAGATTCTGCATGCTTAGGGATAGTCTAGGAATTCTGAGTTATGATTCTTTGTTTGAAAAATGATGATGTATTTGCTGGAGCTTTTTGTCTCATAAACAGGCATGAGACAATTCTGGGCAGGTGATGAACGTTTCCCTCAAGTCAGCGTGTTCTGGGCTTGTTTCAAGTGAAACTCAATCGGGGCCAACTTCAAAATTCAGATCAAGAATGGTCCAAATGTGTTTCATTAAATCCATATCACCTCAAGGCCCAAATATGACTGTTACAATTCTTTGCTAAAATTTTTTTTGGTTGGCCTGTGTGTTTAATTTTGTTTAAGGGTTCTTTTAATATTTTTGTCCAAAAAAATTTTCAGTTTGATTTATTTTTAATTTTAAGGATTTCGAAAATTTAAAATTAAAAATTTCCTTGTTTTTAAAATCAAATCAAATCTTTCTTTTATGAGATCATGTCTTTTCAAGTCTTTTCAAATGGTGATGCATTTGCATGGTTTTGGAAATCCACTTTTAGGTACGGTTACCAACACTCCCTCTCTTCCCTCCATAACTTCTCCTCACACTCTTCGGTTTCTTCCCACTCACTTTACTGCTTCTCTTCCTTCAAAAGACTGAACCTAACCAAATGAGGAAGAAAACCATTGCTAAAAGGCCTCCTCGTGAAAAAGTTTACAAACTTCCCTCAAAACCTTCCACTCGCTCCCAAGACCGGACCTTTACTCCATCTCTTTCTCCTCCTACCTCTCCTCCTCGCTCTGTTCCCATGGCGCGAACCAAAACCACTCCAAGGTACCCTGCTCCTGCCAAGCCGACGCCACCACCTAAGACGACGCCCTCCAAACCAAGCTCTTCAAAATCTGGCTCATCCAAGGGGAAGCGTCCTGCTGTTGAAGAACCTGATCCTAAGACAGCAAAACCTAAGTCAAGGTCTGTCCCTGTTCGATCACAAAGAGGTAACCCTCATCGCCCTCTCAAATCTGTTAGAGAACCAGACATTGATCCTTTTGCTCATAAATCACACTACATGACTTCTCACTCAGACTATAACCCCCATCGTTTCAAATCTGCTATGAACCACGATTTTTATGAGGGAGTTATTCAGTATCGTACTTTATGTCCCTCTTTTCTTGCGGATTTACCTGAATTGAAAAAGAAAGGTTTTCCTTTTGTTGAAAATTTAGAATTTTTAGACTGGAATCACCTTTTCAAAATCAAAAAACCTATATATCCTCAGTTGGTCAAAGAATTTTATGCAAACATGACTAACCATGAAGGAAGTGTGCATTCTTATGTTAAGGGCAGAGGCATTATCTTGAAAAATGAAACTATCAGTGATTCCTTGAAGTACACTGATGTTGGGCCGTGTGCTTATACATCTGTGAAGTAGGATGAAGGTGTTGGTATCTCTTACCATGATGCTCTGGCTCACATTTCTGAACATGTTTCCTTAATTGATGGCATCACACCCACTCACAAAGCCCTAGGATATGAACGTGCTCAGTTGCACCGAATTGTTAATCACATCTTGATTCCTCAAAGTGGTTCATATCAAAGGGGCTCTTACACAGACACACTTGTTTTGTATGCCCTAATCACTAAAACAGAAATCTCTTTTGCCTATTTGATGGCTAGATACATGTTTGATTCTGTTAGAAGTGTGAAAGATAAAGCACTACCTTATGGCATGTTTTTTAACTTGCATATTTGAGAATTTTGGTGTGTGATGTTGTTTGTTTGATATCCCTTAGACAAGATAATTGTGAATAGCTCTCTATTGTGTTATCTTTTAGTACAATGTAAAACAGGAATAAAGCAGAAAGCATAATTTCAGGGGGAGCTAATCTTGAAAAGGAAAGGGGGAGCAACACTAAAGCAAGAAACATCAAAGGGAAGTTTTCTAACCTTACTAAAAATTTTAATTCCTTTGATCATTGATTGATTGTGTTTGTCATCAAGGGGGAGATTGTTGAGTTAAGAAATTAATTAATAGAATTGATGATGACAAACATTTGATTAGTAGGCTAATCACCCAATTAGTTTTGATTATTTTTGATAAGTGATGCAGGCTAAAAACAAGTGTTGCAGCAGCCCAACATCAAACAAAAGATATATGCTAATGGGCTGAATGGTAAGTGAAAATAAAGACAAGCCATGGATTTCGGTCAAGATGAGGAAGTCAAAAGGAAAGTTTCCTCTCTAAGGATTAAGGTGAAAAAGTGATTCTGTGGGTTAGTGAAGCTCAAGGCTCAAGGTGTTGACCTTGGAAGAAGAACCAAGCAACATGCAAGGAGATAAAAGAATCTTGCTGCTCATTCAGAAGGCAAGGAGAGAAAACCAGAGTGTGTGAATAGTGTTATGTTTAGAAGTTCCTCTACTTGGATAATGCTTTCTTTCAAAGAAGCATTCGGCCAATACTGAAGAACTGCATCTGAGGTTTGCGAATCTGGTTTTGCACATAGCAAAGAGGTTGCTGATGAAGTCAATCTCCTTCATGTTTTACTGATTGTAATGTACTTTTCTAAGTTTATCTTTCTGTAATTTCTTGAGAGAAAAGGCATTGTGAGAAAGCTTAAGAAAAAGCCATGAGTGGAAAAAGGCTGAGAGATACACTTAAGAGAAAAGTCTAGAGTTATTTTCTGATTTCTTTAGGTTGGTTAAGTGTATTGTATCTTGTACCTGTAAGGTATCCCTTTCTTAGTTGGGTTAGCACTAAGAGGAATAGTTAGGTATTAGCATAGCCAACGTCAAGTTAGGTTAGAACTTGAGTGTGAAAGGATTTGGTCAATCCTGTGAAATTGGTGTATGTAATACTGTTAACTATAGTGAAATTCTTCCATAGTTGTGGAGGAGACTGGATGTAGGTTGCATAGCACAAGGCAACCGAACCAGGATACATACTGGTGTTAGCTTTTCTCTTCTCTGCTGAGTTTTGTTTTCTGATATTCATGAGACAAAAATAAATTGTCTCATAAATTTCCGCTGCTGAGTTCAAACAGAACCTGAATTGAAAGTTCATTTTAAAAGGGTAACAACAGCAACTTAAAAGGAAGGCATAGATTCAACCCCTCTTCTCTAAGCCTACCACAACCTTCAATGACTTCTGCCTCTTGGGATTGAGGATAACCTTCAAATCATCCTCCTCGACTTGTCGAGTGGAGGTTGAATCCCCAGTACCGGCCGCCTCCTCATGAATAGGAGAGATGCGTGCCCCATCAGAATTTTTGTCCGACATCTCGGTGTCACGAGGTGAAGGCACTGCCTGATCATCCTTATTCTCGGGATGGGTCTCCGGCTTCCCGTCAGCCTTCTCTTCATTGGTTTCCTCCAAAAAAGTCTTGTACAGACTCTCAAGGCCTGTCACCTCGGCAGACATTCCCACTTCAACAAATAAATAAATAAGTTAGCCGTGAAATCGGCATAGCCAATCAAAACAACAGTAATGCAAGGAATACAAGTTAGAGCTACTCACAAATATAATTTCTAACGACCTCCCGGTCACCCATCAGAAGGTGGGGATTCACATGATTTCTCCCAAAAGCGGCCAACAACACGTCGGCAATCTTTTTGTCCACAGCGAACATCCCTTGTAAGTCACCTTAATAAAGGTATTGGACCCCGCCCCGAAACTCCAATACGTCGGGATGAGGCGTTCCCCCTCTAACGACAGCCAGAAGGGATGGCGACCTTTGACTGGACGCACCTTAAAATACTTGTCCTTAAACCCATGGTAAGAGTCCTCGAACAAGCCAAAAATCCTCGGACCCTGGGCAGATCGGAAGGACATGAACCCTTTCCTCGCTTTCCCTTCTTTGGAAGGATTCGTGAGGTTGAAGAAATAAAGAAAAACATCGACGGACACCGGCAGCTCTAAGTATTCACACACCATCTCGAAACAGCGGATGGAAGCCCAACTGTTCGGATGCAGCTGCGACGGCGCCACGAAAATTCGGTTAAGGAGCGCCATTTGGAAAGAAGAAAAAGGAATGCGAACCCCCCACTTGGGTGAACATTGACTTATAGAACCAAATCCAATCGACAACCCGGGGAGAGTTAAAGTTGAGTTTGTATAGCCGCTCGCTGGGGGCGGGAACGAAAACGTCGTAGTTGGCCTCCTCATCAGTCCCGCCGCACAAGTACTCGGCTTGGCGGAACTCGGTAAGCTCCTCCTCGCCCATCTGGTTTGGGGAGTCTTTCACGTCGGAGGTCACCCAAGCGTACGGGTCGTAACCCATGCTTGAGGTGGAAGCTCGTGAGACGATGCGAGGCATACCTACAGTGGGGCACCACTCGGTTAGCCTACGAGGTCGGGAGTTCGAAAAAGGCCCAGAAACTACATTTAGCCTATTTCAACAACTAAAATTAAGCATGGCTGAAGTAGATTCCAAGTAAAGCCTAAAAAGCTAAATTCCCTGGGATGGTAACCCCCTAACGCACCTACTTAACACTAAGGTCATCTAGCGTACAAATCAAACTAGAAAAGCAGCATGCACACAGAAACAATAGTAATAAAGGAAAAATGAACATAAAGCAGAGAGCGAGGAGATGAGCGCTTACCTTATTGATTGTGATGGCGGGGAGGAAAGCAAGAAGGGGCGAATGCTCAAGGACCCAGAGATTACTGAAGGAAATTCGAGAGGAAGGAAGGAGAAAGCAAACAAATGGAATGAAAATGAAGCGTAAAACTAACTGGGGATTAAGAAACTGACTTGAAGCGCGAAAGGCAAGGGTAAAAGAGTCTTTACCCGCAGGATTTGAAATAACCCATTATGAGCATTAAATGTCCAGCGCGAAGAACGAGGCGACAAACGGTTATCCCCAGCAACGAACAAACACGCGCGCGAGAGGCACGTCCTCTCCACGAACGGCCGACCTAGCGACAACACACGAGAAAGGACATAACACGCCACCAATGGCCCTCACGATCATTGCTGGCGCGTTGGGGGCACTGTTATGGCCTGGCCCAAACAGCTTGCGGGCCGACCCGACCCATAGACCACCCGACCAGAACGGTCGGGTGCGAGCAACCCAACCACCGACCCGGACACGCGTCCTTGACAGCTCTCCACTACAGCTGTATGAGGAAGCTTCGAGGAAGGTCTGCTCTTGTGGGACCCACTTCTGACACAGTATATATAGGGAGGGTCCTACCCCTCCCCCAAGGTACGACACACATCACTTTACACCTTTTTCGCCTGTACACCTGACTGACTAGAGCGTCGGAGTGTCTTTGCAGGTGACACCCCTCTTCTCCGTACGAAGAGCTCGGAACGTCGGCTACTCCACCTCCAGTCCAGTAACTCGGAACTAGGCGACCCCGTCTCACCAACTGAAGCTTCACTCCGATCCGTCCGATATCCAAACTACCGAACAGTATATATTACGTACTGTTCAAACCTTTTACTGTTGAACTTTATAGACTAATTATAGTGGTTTTTTAGCTTTAATAAAAATGAGAATCAAATAATCTTAAATTAAAATATTAAATTTGACGGTGGAAAGAGATGTCAACAAACAAAGATAACAAATGGATGCAATGGTAATAATATTTTCAAATTAAATTCACATTCATTATTAAAATAGAATAGAATTAAAAAAAATTATAGTACTGGTTAATTTTTAATAGTTTTGAACATTTTGATTATTCTATAACAAAAAGTTAACACTAATTTTATTATGAAAAAATTATTTAAAACATATGTAAATATAGGTAGATGTATGATGACTAGTTTTTTCTACAGGTCATTATAAATTTATTATTAGTAAAAAAATTTAAATTTTTTTATTTAATATATATAAAATAAAGGGTAA
>NC_029785.2:6671806-6684144 GCF_000816755.2 Arachis ipaensis
AATAAATTAAATCTATGTATTTAAAAAAGATAACAAAAAAAAAAACTAACAATTATCCCTAAAAGATAACAAGATTTTCAACAAAAAAAATTATCAATCCTAGTTGACTCTTAACAGATAAATCAACAGTTTAACATGCTATATATGGACTTATTCTATTAATACACAGAGAAAATATTGACAGAAAGACTAATAAATCTCACACAAATAAAGTTTAAGGGTCGAAATGTTTAGGATCTTGTTGAGATAATTGTCATGGATCATTTAAAATTTTTTCTCTAAAATAAATGCATTTAAAATTTAAATTTTTTGTATTTTTAATAAAAAAAATTTTAATTTGTAGTATTAACGTATGGTATATGTTTTTAAGGTACAAAATAGATAAATTTTTCTTCTATTTATAAAACATTTTTATTTAACATTTAATAATGAGAAAAATAATAATTTCTTAAAGAGAAAGTATGAATAGTTAATGTATGTTTTATATAATGTGTACAATAGGTTAAATTAAGAATAAAATTAAATTATAGGCAACTAATTAATTTTAAATAATTTTCAATTTAAAATTTGAATCAAATTAGGATTACCGTCATTTATAGAAATAAAGAAACTACCTCCCTCTCTCAATACGGTGTGACCTTTTTCTCTCCCTTTCTCCTTGAATCTCGCCGGTACAGTGTCGCCACAGTTACCAACCGCCGTCGGACATCGCGCCGACATAATAACTGGATGTTCGATTCAACATGTATTTGGATGGTTAATTTATAAAAACAAAATGGATGGTCATTCTGAGTATATGATCCCACTTATTGATTATACGATTATCTCTAACCACAAATAATGGATGTTCGTGTCTACAATTAACCGGATGTTCAGTTGCGAACGGTGCGTCGGGATTATTTCCAGCGACTGGGTATTCGCACGGAGCAGCTCGCGTCGGAGGTGACGGCTGTGCCAGGTCGCGCGACAACGCACCTGGTCGGATGTTCAACGCCGACGGTGCAAATCCGGTGCTGCCAGCGACGGTGGACATTCGCAAAGACGGAAGGGCAAAGCAATTCTCGTCGAAACTAATGCACATTGCAGGACAGGCGGCGGCACAGCGAGGGGTTCTTGAGCAGCGACAGTGGCGTGTTTTGGGGTTAGGGTAACCGACGGTCAATAAAAGTGAATGGGGATAATTTGAATTAGAGGTTGAAATTAAGGTAAATGAAGGTTTATTGTCATTTTTAATTTAATATAGGCCAAATAAACCGTCTATTTTATATATTGTATAGATATCTCATTGTCTCGCTAACAGAATTCTTTTTTAAATATCAAATAAAAAGATCTTCGCAGAAACCAAGAACTAATATGGGCCGCAACCCACTTTATTACATTGAGTGATACAGGGAAGGTCTCCAAAGACCAAATCCCTTCTAGAAGCCTTCCCTACAATCGCGTTTGCATAGCGCCACGTCACCATGGTCAGTTTATTGTCACTCTCTTTTTCACCCCACGCAGCTACCTATCTCATCCTCCGTGGCATACAAAATGACACTTTTACCCCTACTCCTTTGACTACTATATAAACATAAACCCCTATACTTTTTCTTCGCTCATCCTTCATTTGCAAATAGCCAACACACTCTCATACAGTCCCAATATTTTCATTTTTCCCATTTTACCCCTCGCCGGAAAATCACAAACCTCAACATTTCTCCGATCTAACCCTCCGATGCCGGCAATACTCAGCCTATCCACCGTTCCCGCTGTCAACTTCTCCTTCGCTAGCAACAACCGAGCTTCCAACGAAAGATTCCGCCGCCGTAGTCCGATCCGCGCCGTCGCTTCTCCGGTGCCGGCCACATCGGCTAGCCTCTACAAGGTTTTGCGAGTCGAGCAGGATGCGTCGCTGACGGAGATCAAGTCTGCCTTCCGGAGTCTGGCGAAGCTCTACCACCCCGACGTTGCGGCCGTGAGGCGGTTGCCGGATTCTGACGGCAGTTCCGGCACGGACGACGGCGACTTCATCGTGATACGGAACGCATACGAGACGCTATCGGATTCTTCAGCGAGAGCTATGTACGATCTGTCTCTGGCCTCCCGGCGGCGGAGGTTTCCGGAGCCATTGAGCGTGAAACGGAATTCCGATCATTACTCGACCCGAAGATGGGAAACGGACCAATGCTGGTAGATAGAGTTAAAAAAATAAAAAAAGGAAAAAAAGATATTAGGTAACAGTTCAGCCGTTCAGGGGAAGGAGGGGGAATTGTCTTGTTATGGAATCCAAACTTGTCTTTTTTTTTGTTTTTCTTTTGGAGGGGAAAAACTTGGCTTTACTTCTGCTATGAACGAAAGAGAAGTAGTGGATTTCTTAAGGACAAAGAGAAGGTGTTCGTTGCTTTGAGAGAGTGATGGTGGTGGTAATGGATGTAACTAACGTTGTAAAAAGTTAAAAAGAAAAAATGGAATATAAATATTGTTTTGCCAATTTTGGCTTGCTTCTTTTTTCTTCCCCTGTGCGTGATATCTGCTGCTGTTTTGCATAAACCAACAAAATGGTAGAACGAATCTGAAGCACAAAAAGAAATTTTACAGTCACCCAAAAAAAGAAAAGGAAATTTTACACGAGATTAAAAAATTAAAATAATGAATTATTTATTGGGCTTTTTTCACTCCCCACTATATGATTCTAATTCATAATTTTTTTTGGATGGAGTTGAGTGAGCCTCCACTGCTCCCGCTACTCCATTGATACCTTTGTTGATGGATTTTATGTTTATTTAATTTAATCAGCTGCTGAAAACTTCTCAAGAAACATGAGATTTAGTTATATGATGGCTAAAATAGTTCTGATAACTTAAAAACAAAAAACTATACCCAATGAAACCAGAGATAAATCATAATAATAAGTTAAAAGTCTAGAAACTAATTCTTTATGCAATCAACCAGCCAATTTTTTAAAGACCGAATATCATATCCGACCCGTGACAATTATCTCGAAAGGATAATGAGGTCTCCAAAAAAAAAACACCTAATTTGGCTCCTGATGTTTTGTTTTGGGACTAATTAACCCGTGTGCAAAAAAAAATAACATTGACTTTTTTTTGGCACAAAAGTTTCGTTGTCCTTTCGAGGTAATTGTCAGAAGCCGGGTTGAAATTTTTTTTTTGTCAAAGACTTCGTTGTCTTTCGAAATAATTGTCAGGGGTTGTTTTGGATTTTTCTCTTTTTTAAAAGATCTAATTTTAAAATTTTGAAAGCTAGTTTTATATTAAAAAACATGAGAGGATGCTCAATTTTAAGATGCGGGTTTTTTTAGCATAAAACTAATGTTTCAAATTTTTATATTTTTTGAACGTAAAACTGGTTTTTAAAATTTTAATATCATAATTTTTTAAAAAGTTGACTGTTTAGTTAGATATAGAGTTGATTTTCTAAATTTTTTTTTTTTTTTATCTTCGTCTTGATTTTAATAGGTCCCTCTAAAGTGTATATCGTTAATTCTCATTTAATCATTCATAATAGATGCAAGAGTTTAAGGCCTACATTTGAACTTTTAAACACTTGTATTGACAAAAATTGGTGGCTGTATAGTTACAGTTAGTATAAACAATACACCTTGATTGTTTTCCTAAATAAATTTAGGGCTTGAATGGTGTATGTTTTATGTTTAGATAAAAATTCAAACCAAATATGGCCTCTTTTTTTTTTCCGTTACAAATAAGAGCTGTTAGAAGCTTAGGATATGTCCCTAAACCTTGATAGAACATTTCAGTCTTTGCGTGAACTACAAGGTAAAACGTACAATTGTAAAAAATAACATTTTAATCTACTGTTTAGAATCCTATATCTCCGTGGGCTCTCCAAAATCTAAAGGATACATAAATTACTCTTCATGTAAAATTCGTGACACGATCATGTTCCGAACATTTTTACATTAGAAAAGGCACTTACAATGTGACTAATGAACCCCCTAATTGGGAAATATCACTACTTTCTACATGGAGGGTTAACCTTTTAATGATAACGAATACACAACATCACAGGTGCTGGTTCATACCAGATTTTGGCCTGATAAAAGGAGTAAATCTTCTTTTGAAATACAATATATAAGACGGAAGATGCATTGCCATTTTTTTTTACCTGTATGCATAATGAAGATTGAATTTTGTAACCATCATTTTGCTTTTGTTTTCTTTGTTTATTTTTATATAACTATGACTATTTTGTAGATTTATCATTTATACATATATCTACTACACTAATAATTTCGAAATGGCTATTATGGATAATGAACTTGGTGCTTTCGAACTGTAGAACTTACACAACTCTTATGTCGTTAACCATTAGATTATAGTTAATTTTTTTAATTTTTGTATCATAAAATATATATCTATATCTAAATATGCAACTTGATGGAGACACTGCTCAACAAGGTGCTTGTATTATATATATAATAATGATGCTTCTCTCTAATAGCAAAAGATATCAGAATTCTTTTATAAAGGAAGAAACTCGCGTCTTTAATGTAATTAATTATTCATGGATGCATTCAAAACAAATCCTAAAAGGAGGATTAAAACTACCCTTGTCTGTCAGATCATTATGAAGTTAATAACAAAAGGTACAGTACTGAGTACACATATAGTATATACACTCCTCTATATTTAACTAATGTTGGGAGGACAAAAAATAACCAGAATATTTTGAGCCCAAAAACAATTTCGTTGCTGCAGAAATTTTGATAGAAGAATCACCTCTTCAACACTACCTTGATTCACAGTCAACTACCTACCAATATGGATCCTTTAATGAAACTCACTGAGCTTTGTACAAAATTGCTGTAATATCTGAAAGTTCAAAAAGGCTAATTGCACACTTCCAGAAATGAGGAAAATCATTTACATGTCATGAGCATAGAGTTGATGACATGCAATAAAAGAAGGATGCTTGAAAGATCAGGTCCAGTCATTGTAGGCAAGCTACGTTGATGATTCAGTATCTGATAAACTTGCTCAAATATGGGTCGCACATGCATCGCAATCATGGCGTCTGCGGGATTAATGGCGGCAGCCACATCCGTCATCCATGCAATCTTTCGTGAGGTATCATTGTTAATATCACATGCCAGTTGCTGCAGAAGTGAAAGCACTACTCCTTGGGTCAAAGGAAGAGGAACCATTGACAAAAGTCCATGTAAATCAACCTGCTTTGCAGAAATGGTGTGGTGCTGTTAATGCTCAATATTTTAATCCCCGACATCAACAGAAAGGAACTTTAGTTGAAGGCTAAAAATTTAGAATCTGGAAATAAGGTCCAATGAAACAACTTCATGACAAGATATTCTTGACATGTATCAAACGACCAATTCCAATGTTAGATTGAGCATCAGTGTAGAATTAAAGGTTTAAGGTGACTCTAATGATTCTGATGACAACTAGTCAACTAAGATAATATGCCCCTTTCTAATTCATACCATGGTATCAGTCACAAAGATCAATAGTCGGGTTCATAAAGTAAGCATAGTCTCTGGCATACCATATAGGAAATCCATTTCAACATTGCACCAGCTGAAGTACCACTTTTTTAGTTATACTTTTGAAGATATTTATAGAAATGTTTTTGGCATACCTGAGAACATAACCAAGATACAATCGACACATCACTTCTTTGTAGAGCCCCGGTGAAAGCTTCCTCAAACTTCCGTTCAGCTATCAACCTTGCTAGCTCTTGTTTGGGATCGAGAGGCACTTCAACCTTATATGCGACACAAATTGTAAGAAATGATTACGATGCAAACTCAAATATGAAAGTCAATCATCCTGCAAGTTAATAGGACTTTTACCCCACCTTTTCACGAAGCAGAGGTCCATTGTTCAGCTGAATGGGCAAAGGATTTAGTGTGCCAGAGTTAGCTCCTGCAGTTGCATATGCCATTAGCTTTCTCTGTCCCTCTAGCACTTCTCTACTCAAAGTTTGAGTAACTGATGAAGCTGAATTAATGGATTCCTGCAAATTGCATAACAGGGAACATCAACACTGGGAAACAAAGAGAGTGGGCAAAGCTAAACTAAGAGTAAAATATGGCATATCTGTAAATTTTCTTTTGAACTCACTACCAGTATGAATTAAGCAACAAAGATTTTTATCTCTGGTAAATATATTATCTACATTGACATAACATAAAAGCATACAGAATTACAATCGAGAAAAATACAAAAGTTTACAAGCTTCCTGCAGTAGGTTTGATGGTATGACCAAACTAGCGCACAGCAAGTGCGAGGTCCACACAGAGAACTTTAACTAGTATGTTAGGATCCAATTGCAAGGTAGATATTAATTGCTACAGGAAAACTCATCTACCCGAACCGTACACAATTTCAGTTTGGAACAGGTACGAGTGGTCTATTTGGGTTGAAGACTTTTAACCCTCTTACTCATCGGGTTGGGTATTGGGTATAAAAATGATAATCATTAACCAAATATATCACACAAACCCATTTTCTTTGAATACCCCGTGTTTTGCACCATTCAATCTCACGACTTACCAGTGAAATCCCCATCACTGCCTATATTTGCACTCACTTCCCTATTGCTACTGGCTAGCACCACCTCTTCCAACCTCCCTCTATTTCCTGCACCAAAAGCCACCAACCGTCGCCTCTCACTCCTACAGATGGTGTTCACCTCGAAGTGATTCATTCCACATTCACAGCAGCTGTATCATCAGATTACGATTCAGAGGTCTCCATTACTCCATCAGCCACAATCTTGCAGCTACACTCCTGAAAAACCTTGCTGCAGAACTTCCCCTTTCCCACTATGTTATAACCTACTAAGAGCAAATACTAACATGTACACTTGACACGACACGACACAACATGTAGACACAACTTTTAAAATAGCAGGTCACTGACACAAATATGAGGTTGCTCAGCTGTATCAGTTTCAAACACCTTGCAATGAGAGAGTCCCTCTGTTCAATATTCGACACAATTTTTACATCCATCCCTCATTACCTTACCAATGCTGATGTTTTTCTTTCACTAAATAATGTCAGTGATTCCTTTTCATGGCTACTTTGGATCTCCAGTGTAGGTTAATAGGGCTTTCGTATGCTGTTTTGTGGTTCATTATTGCATGCACAGGAAACTTTCATTGCCTTCATTGCATCACTTCCGGCCTTTACTGTTGGATCATTTAAGTTTAGTTTAAATGTTGTTTGGAGACTCTGTTGATATATGAGTGCCTCTTCTTCCAAATCATACGATTATCCAAGAACTGTTCAAGCTGAGGGTCACTCCAACTGGCTTGTAGTGCTGTCTTTTCCAGGCATATCCCTGATCCTAAGTTGACTTGATAATCTTAATGGAGGTCATTTTATATTTGTAACAGTTTACTTATAATAAGCTTAGGCTTAAAGCTATAGCTTGAGAGGAATTGTTACAATTATCATATATGGTATCTAAAAATATGAATGAATATATCTTAGGATCAGTTTGTTATAACCTTTATTTCCATAAATGTTTACTTATTTAATTAGGATTTGGACTTTGTTCAGCATGTTTTGCTTCAGTATCTAAAACATGAAATATAAAAATACGAGGTAACCCAAAAAAAAAAAAAAAAAAGTACACGGCCAAACCCAACCTGTACAAAATTGATTGGGTTGGTTCTTATTTTACTCCATACCTAATCCAAACCAAAGGGCGAACACCACTCACATCAGATGTATGGGATTCCAATGTGGGTTTATATGCAAGGTGAACAATGGCTAGCTTTTGTTGTAGGGTTGTCCTAAGGTTTGTATCATACTATACTATCATAATACAACCATTGAAATCGTCCACAGGCAAAATTTTAGAATAAATAGCCATTTAAAAACTTAAGCTCATAAAATTAGAAAGCATTTTAGTAAGTGGATTCAGATCCTCTCCTAAGCATGACACATCCAAACAGGAGCCGATACAATTCCACTTAAAAGTAATTTAACTTTTTCGGGAATTCACAGGTACAGACAGAATGCATTTATGCAAAGGTCAACCCTAGATCTCTTTGAACAAACAAGCCCTTTATTTTAAAAATGTCGAAATGTTTGGTGATCCAAGTTAACTCTGTTTTCTCATACCATTATTCTCACTGATCCTAGATTCTTCAACTCTATATCAATAACTTTCTTGAATACTGCTGACCCTGAACTTTTTCCTTTAAAGAGAGTAGCAACACAATTTCGTCCAAATGCAAACGAGAATGTTGCTACAGAAGACCAAAGGAACAAGAGAATATCAATAAGTACACTTACCCTTAGAGTCATTGCCAGTGAAGTATGCCCAGATTCAAGGCGTTGTTGCACTGCAGTTGAATGTTCAACCATGCCCTTTTGAAATGTAGAATCAACTTGGTCAAACATTGCTTTGCATGATTTCTCAAATGCGGGAACCACTGATATTTCAAAACTGGATTTGAGTGCATCCTACAGAAGAAATTATTTTACAATGGTGAACATGATGAAAATTTTTTTTACAAAGAAAAATGCCAGATTGCCAGATTGAATGAATATACAACATAGTTCAAGTGAAAGCAAGTGAGACACCTGAAGCACTTGTTTTCCAGTCGTCTGAAACTGTGCTTGAATTTGCCTGGCAACAGTGGCTTCAAGTTTTGCATTGACTGATTTATCAAGTTGATTTACTGCCTTATCACCTACTCCTCTCTGGTAAAAAGTGTCTATTAGATCCACAATACAACTTCATTGAGTTCAATCTAACACCCAAGATATATATATAAACAATTCACTAACCTGGAAAGACTCTACAATGGCTGAAGATATTATTTTCTCAATAGTGGGGGTCATTGCACGGACTGCAGCTGGACCCACTGAAGCTATTTCCTTCTTTAGTATTTTCTCCAATATTGCTGGTAGATCCTTATTCATGAAGTTACTAATCAAACCTGTAACATGCTGAATACGATCTCGTAACAACTTTTCATTTTTTGCATTCTCCTCTTGAATTCGAGCCCACAAAGCATCCATGTTGGCCTTGACAGCTTTTTCCATAGTTCTCCCCAGGGCTGCCTCAAGCCTTCTACCTTCTTTTGTAACTGGAACTGTAACCATCATTGTCATTTGCTTCTGCATCTCTTTCTGCATAGTCAATAACTGCCAAGCAAGGAGAAAAAAATCTTCAGCAAGTAAAACTACCAAAATATACTAAGTACAATCCTGTAAAATACAATTTCTTGGCTTATCCTATATTGACTTGGTTAAAATTCAATAGGTGTACAAACATATACATCCTACATGCCCTTAAGCTCCTAATATATGAAAATATAAGCTTTAATTTAGACGGTCACTTTTCGATGAACATGTACTACAAAATCTTGGCATCGTGAGGCTTTTTCCTAAAAATATACAAAATGCATTACAACCTCCACATATTAATACATTGAATATAATACAGTATTAGTTATTCATGTGACCAGCACAAAACTCCTGAACGATACCTGATTAATTGATTCTTGCATTGCTAGAATTTGATGAAATGCATTTTCAGCAGATGGGAGGTTTGAACTTCCACCTAGTTCATTTGACAAATCAACTGAATCGATTCAGCATCACTTGGAAGTAGCCAGCCTTCTTCACTTGCTGAGACCCAAAGCTTAACTTCCCGATTTTGAGGTCCCTACAAACAGTTCAAATAAAACCACATAATATAAATATAAGTAGATTAGAAATGTATAATAAAAATCACAACCACAATGTAAGTAAACTTTATATGCTTTTAGACAAAATAATATGAAGGTTCCCCTGAATGAAACTATATATTTTTCAAATAAATTGCATATCGCATACTTCTGGACATAGCAAAATCAGCAATACCTAATCAACATGTTAAAAAACTTGATGAAAGAACTTACACCAGTTATAAGAACAATATGATCAGGTCGGTGGGGAGCAGTGAAAAATGTAGCAGAAAAAACAGGATGCCCATCATGTGGTCTCATCACCGCAAGTGGCTGTGTCTTGCGATCTTCCCAGATCTTTATCTGTAGTATTTGACAATTGCAAAAAAATAAAACTAAGACATACTACAAACTAAACAAAAATATAAACTGAGTACGACATAGGAATAATGAGGATGGTGCACTCAATTGTTTTGTCATCTATGCAAAAGTATCTCGTTATGTATAAATGTTCCTCAACACAAACATAAAAAATTAGTAAATCACAAAGAGAAAGAAATAGAACTGAAAGAAACAACACATAGTAGTTAATTAAGGCAAGAAAATACAAACCGTGCCATCATGTGATGCAGATACCAGACGATTTCTCATCCATTGGCACATTGACAAATCAGTCACCTCTCCATCATGAGTCCCCACCAGCTGAACACCATCTATGAGCTTGTCAAGAGGACACCTCAGAGTGTCCTCTGTCACAAAGGCCTCACCATTTCCAACTTTTGTGGTGTCAATTCTTAGAACATGTCTTCCCATACCAATTATCAAAATTTCCTATAAGAAAAGGCATGAATTAATATGACAGGAATGGAAGGAATAAGGGTTCAATCATCACTTCTTCAAGCTTCATGGAAGAGAACTATGAAGCAGGATATGGAGCATTTACTTGTTTGTGGCAGTGCCAGCAGATTCGAGGATTTTCAACTTTCTCCTCTCCCACCATTTGGATAGCGATAACAATATTGGCAGTAATTTGAGGCTTATCTTCATCATCAGGACCTTCAGAGATCTTCCACACAAAGACACGGCCATCTGTTCCAACACTGTAGGAAAAGCATGTTAACATAAACCACTGACAAGAAAACTAGGTCATTTAATTATTTCAGGTAACAGAAACTACCTAGCCAGGAGATGAACATCTTCAGCAAAGAAAGCCAAGTCTGTGACCCTCTGATTAGAAAAAGAAGAAACAAATAAGGGAAAGATGGACTATCATCATTTTAAGGGGATCAACCTAATACACATGTATAGCACTACAATACAAGTTGCAAGTCAAGAGGCAGCAAACCAGCAACAACCAATAAATAACTACTAGAACTTTGCTGCAATGAACAAAAGGCAATGCTACCTTTGACTCTTTGATCTAAAAGCAGATCAGCTCTTGAAAGTAAATCTCCCTAATAAGCAAATCAATGCTAAAATGGAAGTCCAACAAAGAATTGGGTCCTGCGCCTATCGATTTATTATTCAGCAAGATAACATGGTTGTACCATGACTGTTATTCAAACTCCAGATTCATCCATTTAAAATACAAGTACATCACTAAGGCACAAATCCTCAACCTTTTTTTTTGGGATATTAAGTCTTTCATTTCATTTCAATCTTTAACCATGTCTCTTCCCCTCTCATTACAAGCGCAAGAGTAACCAAAAGAGGAAACGAACCTGATTGTGGCCTTTGAGAAGGGACCTAACAGCTGTGTGAATATTAAGCACTCTAATGTTCCCTTGCTTCAACCCATAGCAAATGTAAGACTTGTTAACAGCTATTTGCCTTCCAAGAACCAAGTTAGGATCCGAACCATATTTCGTTATTGGCGCCACCTCAAGCTGCGGCTGCACCTCCCCGGGAAGCCTCACATCCACGTCATACACCACATGGTCCCCCGCCAGGCGCCTCCCTCTCGGCACCTTACTGCTCGCCACGCGATTCAGCGCAGCTGCCGCAGCGTTCGCGGCAGATAACATCCCCATCGAGGAGATAGGGGCGGAAGCCGCAGCGGAAAGCGGTTGAGAAGATTGTTGAGGCAGTTGCGGTGGCGGTTGCAGTTGTTGTTGGTCGTGGTTGGTGAGGAGGGCCATGAGGCGGGCGCCGGCATTGGGGGAGGAGACGAGGGCGGAGGAGGAGGAGGTGGGAGGTGGTTGATGGAAGGGGGTTATGGCGGGGAAAAGGGTGGAGGGTAGAGGCAGAGGAGGAGGGAGCAGCGATTAAATTGTTAGGGTTAGGGATTGGGTTTGGAGGGTTGAAGAATGAGTGCATATCGAAGGGTGGTTGTTGTTGTTGTTGTTGCTGCTGCTGCTGGTGTTGGTGTTGTTGAGGGTGATTTGGGGAAGACATCATTTCTCAGATTGAAATTTTTAGGAATTTGAATCTGATTGGAATGGAATTTGGGGGGAGGGAAAAGAGAGCAAAATTGATTGTTGCTGTTGGTGTTGGAGAGTGTAGTGTGTGATGCGAGATCTGCTATGGTGGGCAAGAGGAGGAGAAGAAGTGAGATCTGAAACTGAGATGTTTCGGTATATTGGGAATTACAAAGAAAAAAAAAAAAGAAGAAAATGAGAAAGGAGCTAGGGATTTTTGTTCTTAATTCTTACTTCTGACTGTTCATTTGT
>NC_029785.2:6684865-6687945 GCF_000816755.2 Arachis ipaensis
GATTTATACAAATATTTAATTATATATTACTACTCAATAAATATAAATAATTTATATTTGTTAAAAATATTTATATTAGTGTATAATTAATATTTCAATTATCTTATAAAATGTTTACTTAAATTCTCGGATAATAATTTATATTTTGCGTTAATAAAGTCATGGAGAGGAGATTACTATGACGATATTATTTAGTGTCTAATAATTTATATTCTTTTGAGTATTCTATTTTAAATATATGGTTTGGAACATAAAATATTTTTGAGAAAAAAGTGAAAAGGATGATCTAGTGCCGCAGAGCATAAAAAAAGCGAAGCCGAATGAAAATGAGGTTATTATAGAGGCAAAGAAGAACGATGCGAGGTAATGGTTGACGACGAAGCGCATGATAAAAACAGTTTTGATGAGGCGATGATTGAGCAATAAGAAAAATTCCACTCTCCCTTAAAAATGGGTATGAAAAACATTCAAAAAAAAGAACAAGGAGAGCCTAATGTAATATGATGCAGGTATGATTCTCTCACTGGATGAGACCGTACAAATGATAGTAGAGAATTGAGTTAGAGGAAGTAACTGTGATATACAATGACGCCAACTCTATTAAATCTAAAACTAGTAGTAAATGTCTCGCTGGAGTACAACATGTGGTGTATGTAGACTTTAGAAATGTTCACTAATTGTCAAATTGCTTGGAAAGAATATTGGTTTTAGACCAATTGAATCATAGATGAGAAGAGTGTGGGTGCGGAGAAGATATGAAAATAATGGATTTAACTCGAGATTTTTTCCTAGTTTGCTTCATGTATGAAGCCAATTATCAACATGCACTCTTTGAGGGGTCATGGCAGGTGGCAGATCACTATCTTCCTATACAAAAATGAAGGCTGTTCTTTCACCCTTCAGGTCAATAAGTTCAAAAGCTTGTTGTGTGAATCCGAATCCTAGAGTTTTCGGGGGAGTTATACACGGAGCAGTTTCTATGGAGGATAGGAAAAAAGCTTGGTACAATGCTCAAAATTGCTCAAACCACATCCATCCATTCTAGGAGAAATTTGCGTGTAATGATGTGTGAAGGTTGATCTGAGTAAGCAACTGGTCCTAGAAATTCAAGTTAGAGGAAGAAATTTTAAGATAGAATATGAGGGATAAATGGAGACAATGAGTCGTTCCTCCACAAAAGCTGAGTATCGTTGCTTGGATGACACGGCAATAGAGTTTGTGGATGTTTGGGCGCTATTATTTTGTTAAAAAAAGATCTTTTTTCAATGAAAAAATATCTTTTTTATTTTTTAACGTGTTTGGCAAATTTCTAATAGTAAAAGTAAAAGCACTAGTAAAATTAAAAAAAAATCTTTTTTGAGAAGCTGTAATTTACATCTTTTTTTAAAAGATCTTTTTTTCTTAAAAAAAAGATGTTTTTTATGTAATAAATAAACAAAAAAGTACTTTTATATTGTTATACCCAAACATAATTAATTGATAAAAAAACTTTTTTACATGAAATATCCAAACATAAAATTACTTTTACTTTTCTATAAGATCTTTTAAAAAAAAATAACTCGAAAAAAGATCTTTTTTAAAAAGCTCAACCAAACAAGCCCTTTATCTAAATTCAAAAGGTTCTTCAGAAACTTCGCATTCAATCTTCAATTGCCCCTATCATATATTGCAACAATCTTGGGGCTGTCTTGTTATCAGAGAATCTAGTCCTTTGTAGTAAAAATAAATATTTTAAAGTTGATCTTCATTTTGTTCGAGATTGTATATGCAAGGGCCAATTGCATATTGTTCATATTCCCTCACATGCTTAGGTTGCTGATATCTTGATTAAGGCTCTACCATTTGCATTGTTTATAGAATTTATCACCAAACTGTAGAAAATGTAAAAGTTTCGAGTGTTATTTAGTGTGTAGTTTCGGATGTTACTTAGTGTATAAATAGATATGTGTGTATGAGCCCAATAATAATATATAATAATAATTAAGTGTTTATTTTCTCTATATATTCTCTTTTTCTCTTTGTATACCTTATATAGTAGGGTTCTCTTGTTCATCGTCTCCTCAGAAGAGCGTTGAACTCTTCTTCCAATGCCTAAAAGACCATATTTTACATTTTGGATATCACTTATATATAATATTACCTCCTTGTCTTTTTCCTTATTTTGTGGCCAATATTATTGGCACATCCTTTCCTAAAATAGTTTTTATTTAGTTTTTTTAGACTTGTTACTTATAATATTTTTAAAAATAAAATAAAATGAGAACAACCATGCGAAAGAATAAATAGAATTTTGAGATGGAGGAGAAAATGATACCAATGTTGTTGTAAACTTATAGGAGTGTCATATTCTATTTGCATATACAATATTATGCGAATGATTTTAAATTATTGATGCAATATTTTAATTTTGTATTTTATTAATACTTAAAAATTAAATAAGATTTGAATGGTATCTCACATAATATAGTTAAGTTCCACTTTAATTTATGAGATTGTCGAGTTACATCGATTTAATCCTTAGTTTTTTAATTGTTATAATTTAATTTTTTAGATTTAATAAAGTGCATCGATATAGTCTTTTATATATTTTTCGTCACCGAAACTCAACGCCGTAATATGACTCAACACTCTTTATCATTAATCACCGTAGACAAACGCAGAATTCTTAAATCCCTTTTCAATCTCTACAATGTCAATACACACTTTGTAAAAATTGAAAGGTGACCACAAACATTTTTTTCTCGAACAACCTTTAATTCTTTTCATCCCATAGAAGAGTTAATTTTTGTTTGTTTGAAGTTCAATAGAAAAGGAGAAGATGAAGAGATAAAAAAGAAGAGGTGTAAAGTTTTAGTTTTGTTGAAACTATCAAACGACGTCGTTTAGTACATTTTTAGCCCCAAAACGTGTATAATTTTGTTTTAGTATGTTCACTCTGACAAGAGTTGAGCCACGTTACGACATTGAGTTTCGGTGATGGAAAATATACAAGAGATTATATTGGTGCACTTTTTTAAATTTAAACGACTAAATTATGACAATTAAAAAATTAGAGACTAAATCGATATAACTCACCAATC
>NC_029785.2:6687970-6699044 GCF_000816755.2 Arachis ipaensis
TACTGATCCGAAACCAGCTTACGGAAATTTTGAATCTTCTCTGCCTTTCACACGAAAGTCCTAGTTGGGTAGTTCACCGCTCGAAGATTTTTTATTAAAAAAATTCATTAAATAAAAAATTATAAATTTGTAAAGTATATTTTAATAAAAAAATATATAATATAAACCTATACTACTATATTTTTATAAATTTTTCTACTCTTAATATAAAAATTTTCTCTAAAAAAAAAAAAAACGTAAAAAGACAATGGATTTTTCTAAATAGCTTTTATAATTAACGACAGATACCTACTAGAAATTTTTTTTAAAATTCACTAAAAACAATTTTCTATAAAAATTTTATTAAAATATAAATTTATAAGATACATTTTTTATAAAAAATAAGTAATTAATATAAATTTTTTATTGTTCATAAAAATATAAAAATAAACAATACAATTTTATAAAAAATTATTCTTTTATACATTTAAAATTGAAAATCTTTCTCAAAAAAAAAAGGACTAATAAAAAATAAAAAAATTTAAATAATTTATGCAATTTTTTATTTTTAATATAAAATTATTGAATTATGTAGGTTTAGTCAATAATATTAACAGCATTATTCTACAAACTAAGTTGAGTTTAAAAAATTTTATTTATCATCAAGTATATAATTTGATTTTATCACGTTTGTTTTTAAATAACAATATTTTTCAAATCAATTAATTTACTAAAAATAGAAATATAAAGTGCTCTTTCACTTTTCTATGAATAGTCTTCTCTCTCTTTGCACCTTCAACCCCGGTTTAAAATTAAAAATTCAAATTAAATATTAAATACATAAATATAAATATACTAACCTTGATTTTTTTTTAAATAATCTTCTCGTGCGCAACAACAGCAATATCGTAATTCGTAACACAAATCTAGTGATAGAAAGAGAAACAGGCGACTTGTGAGTTGTGAAAGATGAAGATCACTGTCATGACTGCTGATGAACAAATTCTCACTTTGGATGTCGATCCTCACGAATCTGTAACCATCAAAGATCTCATCTTTGCCTTTAATCTTCTCCTTTCATATCACTTGCTTTTTCATTCTTTCATTCATTATTGTTATTATTTTTCTTTTAAATTCTTGGTTTCTTTTTTCGTATGTTAATTGGTAGGTGGAAAACGTCAAGGCATTGCTGGAGGTTGAGGTGAGTTTCATTATTTCCCAGCCTTTTGTTTTTCCCAAAATTTGATTCTGCTTAGGTGGGAGCAAATTTTTAATTTAGGAATTCTGCGTCTCTCTCAGAGTTTTATTTTATTATTTGATAAACAAAATCTCGTGTGAGAGTTTGCTGTTATTGATTTTTGGCATGGTGTTGTTGGTTGATTCATGTGTGCAATGAGATGATGGATCTTATATGAGTTTAGTTTTTGAGTGTTGTTTTTAACTCTTCTTGGCACATTGTTTTTCTGGTTGGATTTCTTATTGTTGTTGTGTTGGTTTTGGTGCTAAAACTTGTCCTCATGAGAAGACAAGTGTCCCTATTCAGCAACAGCAACTACTCTTCAATGGGAAGGAGATTAGGAATTCTGACAAGTTAAGTGCCATAGGCGTGAAGGATGACGATTTGCTTATGATGGTCTCCGGTGGTGGCAGTGGCGGCGGCGGTGGCGGCGGTGCTGCTAGGTATGACTCTTCATTTATATGACATGTCACTATTAGGAGATAATACTGAGAAGTGAGAACCTCAGTAGGGGACTTTCCCTCCCAGACATGTTGTGAGATAGGAAAGCTTTGCTTTGTTGATTTTCTTTTTTTATTTTGCTTTTGTATAGGGGATCCCTTATGCCGCAATCGTTATCCTTCTCCTCATCTTAATGAGATTCTTTTTTATCAAAAAAGAGAAAGAAAAAATGTACTGAGAACTTCAAACTTTACCTTTTGTTTTACGTGGAAGCTGTCCTATGCGTTTTCACTGGCTTTCGAAGTTGTCACACAGTAGGAATGCCTTCTGCATACGGTATAGTTGTTCTTGGGGTTTAAGTGTGAAGTGAGGCTGTGGTTGGAGACTGTCTTGGGATAGAAATATAGAGAAGTTACATTGTTTAGGCACTTGAAGATAGAGAAATAACGAAAATTTGAGATTCATCTGGAAATAAGGATGGAAGATGTTTAGGCACTTGAAAATAGGCAGTTGCCTGCTGGAGAACTATTTAAATACTATCCTATGAAGCTTGCCTTTGTCCTTTGACTTTTGTATTCTTTATTTGTGGATATATATACTTTATTTGAAATGTAAACTATGAATAACATGGTATACTTAACATGATAAATTTAAATTATTTCAGTGGAACTGCCAATGAATTGAGTTTAAATGCCGATGGATCCGCTGTAAACCCCAGTGCTTTCCAGCAGCACATAAGACGTGATTCTAATTTGATAGGTCAGCTCTTTCAGGTAATTCAATGTTTCTTTGATTATAAAGTTTGGTCATTTTTCTTTATCAATATTTGAAGCATATACATCATATGTTACTCTTATGATTACTAAATATAGTGAAGCACATTCCTTTGTTTCTGTTTAGTGGTGTAGAATTTCAGATTTAAGTGCAATTATATTTTAATTTTCAAATCACTTGATTTATTTTGGACAGTTTGAATCACTTGATGGCTTGCTTGTTCTTTGGTTTTATGTTGATCCTATTTCTAATGGAACATACAGAGTGATCCGGAGTTGGCGCAAGCTATTCTTGGGAATGATCTTAACAGATTGCAGGAAGTTTTGCGAATGCGTCATCGCCAAAGGGAAGAACTACAGCGTCAGAAAGAAGAAGAGCTTGTAAGTTTCCTGTATGGTGACCATATTTTCTTCCATTTGCCGAATTTTCTGTTTTTGCTCGACATACTTCTATTGGTATACTCTGTTCCTAAATTTGTTTGACTTCCTTTCACTAGGCTCTTCTCTATGCGGATCCTTTTGATGTTGAAGCCCAAAGAAAGATTGAAGCTGCCATTCGCCAAGTTAGTTCCTTTTTTAACACATGAAGTGCATTATATAATGCTCGTCTTATGATGATTAATGTTGACCTTTTAACAAATTTCACAGAAAGGAATTGATGAAAACTGGGCAGCTGCACTGGAACATAATCCTGAAGCCTTTGCTAGAGTGGTATGTACAGAATTTTAACTTCTGTTTTACATGCTATTAGCCAAGATTATCGAACTTTTGTGTTAACTTGTAAACTTGTAGTTTTAGGTCCCCAAATCAAGTTTACAAGTAAACTCTTATGAGTTCATGAGTTGAGTTTAGGTGAACCATTTTGATTACCATGTTAATAGCTTCATTGTTATGCATACTAAAGTGCTTTTTCATGTAATTTTTCAGGTTATGCTTTATGTTGATATGGAGGTTAATGGTGTCCCATTGAAGGTAAGTGGCTCATCACAACAAATGCATTCTTCATAATGTTCAGTGTTTTATATCTACACTGATCAAGATTCTATTTCTGTTAGCCTCGATGCTTCAATTATTATTTTCTGATTGTACATTGATTTTCACTTTGTTTTCAGGCATTTGTCGATAGTGGAGCCCAATCTACCATTATATCAAAAAGTTGTGCCGAGCGCTGTGGGTATGTTAATCTGTTCAACTAGATTGTGCATCCAAGACTTGTATAATACTGTGGTATGATGATTTAACTAATTAGGTAGCACATTTGAATGGCTATAAATTTACTCTACTTCAACACTGATATATAGATGGATAGATAGATGATTAACGAGGGAAATAAAATTCTTAATTCCTTATTGTATTATGTTCTAGATTATATTGTTTTATAAGTTGCCAGATATTAAAATATTATGTTTTAGATAAGTTTTTTAATAGTCACGTTATCTTCCAGATTGTTGAGACTCTTAGATCAGCGATACAAAGGTATTGCTCATGGAGTTGGTCAATCAGAAATATTAGGTCGAATACATGTAGCTCCAATCAAGGTAATCTTTTAACAGGACCAATATTGAAGTCATGTCTATTTGTTCCTGATGGTGTTTTCAGATAATGATATTTTGTTTAAATTCGATGCCTTGGTTTTTGTCATGGACATGGAGACAAATTATATTTGGTTATGTATTTTGCCTTTGAAAGCAGAACTGCAGATTTTTCTCTTTTGGTTATGCGCGCGACTTTTTTTTGTGTAAATATTAATGTTGGTAATTATCTTCCTGTATTGCTGTTATCCATTATATATGACTGTTTTATGCTATTGACTTTAGTGTGTTCATCGTAAGGGTGAAACAATATTTACATGATTGAGTTTAAGCATGCAGATGCGTTAATGTCTCATGGTTTTCTTGTGAATATCTGTTTAGCAAGTGATTTTTCTCCACCTGACCTCTCTGTGATTGTGTTAGTGATAGAGAAATCCTGATTTTTTATGAAGGACTTTGTTTCGTCGGTTGAGATTGATATCTTAATACACATTGAAATTACTGATCATTGGCAGGTAAAGTTCCAATATGTTTAATTCTAATATTCATTTTGTGCATTTGTTGTTGTTGTAGATTGGGAGTATATTTTACCCTTGCTCATTCTTAGTTCTGGATTCTCCCAATATGGAGTTCCTTTTTGGGCTTGATATGCTCCGAAAGCACCAGGTATCATCCTTGGTTGTAACCTTCGATGTAGACGTAGCTGCTATTCTTACAATTTTGGCTCATAAATGCAGTGTATAATCGATTTAAAAGATAATGTTTTACGAGTTGGTGGTGGAGAAGTTTCAGTGCCATTTTTGCATGGTTGGTTTTCTAATCTCTGGATTTTGTAGCCATCCCATTTTTTCTCCCTATATTTTGCATGGCTCTTCTTTAAACTCAATCGAGTGGATGATTTGACAAGTAGTTAACCTTGTTTGTTCTGTTCAGAGAAAGACATACCGTCACGGTTTCTTGATGAGGAAAAGTTTAAGGAGGCTTCAAGCTCTGGCGCACAAGTAAGCACCCTTGAAGTTATAAGATTCTCCTTTTAAGCCATGTGTTTATTTATTTGCAAATGATATTGTAGAAAACAAGGTTTCTAATGAAATTTTAATAGTCCCTTAGTTTTTTCTTTTTCTCCATAACGCATTTGATATTCATTTAAAATAAGCATACTCTTAATCTGCTTCAAGACATGGATTGCAGTCATTGTTTGAATAAATTTTTTGATTACTTTTTTTACCTTCAGGTTACATCAGGGGGCAATAATCCATCACCAAGGGGCCAGTCTTCTGGTTAGTACTGGGGATATTTTTGTAATTTTATAAAAGGGAAAGTCCCTTTTTTTAGTTTATTTTTTATCTTCTAGCTTTAGATTTGAACAAACTGAATTTATAATTTTTATGTCTTATTTTGTACTTTTCAATTGACTAGTATCTCATTTAAATACAACCCGAAACAAGTCTTTTAAAAGCTTGCAATTTATTTCGACAACAATTATTTTAAGTATTGGAAAGCCTTTTACTCTTATACGTTGATAATGAGGTAGATGTCTAGATAAGTGATCTTATTTTATTTCCCATCTCAAATTTCACTCTTCTAGACTTTGTCAAAAGGCTTAGAAACTTACCTATTTTATGATCTTCCAAAAACAATTTCAGGGGGAGCTTCTGGCGACAAGTCTAAGGTATGTTATGAAGCTTCAACCAGCTGATTCAGCTTTGTACTCTTCGTCCCTATCCTTTACAAATCTTGTACTTCATTGTTTTCTAGTATAAATGTTTTCAGTTGGATTTTTGTTGCAACGGTTGCGTGCTCTCCATTGAGGTGCTTGCATAAGGAAGTATCAAGTTAGCTTGCCTATGTTGCACCCAAAACCCGTTGGGTGCGGCTCTTCTTGGATCTTGCATAATGCAGGATGTTTTGAACCAAGTTGCCTTTTTTCCCCTTTATGGAAGAAATTTGGAATATGGACAAGTTTTTTAACTATTGTCATGTTAGTCCATAATGCAAAATGTAGTACCTAGAGCTTGTTTGGATGAGCTTATCTAAAATGATCCGTTTACCAAGTTTTTTCCAATGGAATAATGGCGTCCACACAAGCTCTTAGGATGTTTGATGAAATGATAAACAAGCAAACAAAGAAATCCCTTATAGTCTCAATTATTAGATAAACTTTATTCTACTCTCCCAAAGACCAGTTTCTGTTCTTTATATTCTACCTAGGACTTAATGGCGTCGTTTGATTCATGTAACCGACCCACCTAGTGGGATAAGGCTTGGTGGTGGTGGTTGTTGGTGGTAGTGGTGTCTAACTTTGTGGTTATAAATGTTTGTTTCTTAGACTATTCAAAGATATTTAAATAAAAACTTGGTATATAGCACTTCTGTTCTATTCATAGACTGGATTTCATGTAGTGAGATGGGGCTTAATTAATGTTGTTGGTGTATATTCTCTAAAATAATCTTTGTTGTTGCAGGATTCTGAATTTGAAGCCAAAGTTGCAAAGCTTGTTGAGTTAGGATTTGGAAGAGCTGCAGTAATAGAAGCTCTTCAATTATTTAATGGCAATGAGGAACAAGCAGCAGGATTTCTTTTTGGGGGCTGAAAGGAACAGTTATTATTAGAAACGATTGATTTCAAATTTTAACTCATTCCATTTACAGGATTTATAAAATTGGAATTTTAGACCTGATGACATTTACTGTGAAATTGTTCATACTGTAATGGAAGTTTCTTTTTATTTGATAAACCAATTTGTGGATAACTATGTATCCTTCGTTTATAGGTTGAATGGGTCTAACCTTACAATGCTAAATGCGAATAAGGAAATAAGAATGCACCATTAAACCATTGCTTAGTTTCATATTCAAAGAGTGTACTCGAGACAATCCTTGAGTAAATTGAAAGAGTAGTTATATCAAAAAGGAAAATATGCTGCTATGATGCCGGATTTGCATGGGTTTTTAATTTATTTTATCCTTTTTTTGTTGGATATAATGCAAATGATTTAAAACAGCATTTGAATGGTTAAAAAGGACTGGGATTTAATGGTAAAGACTAAAGAGCCATAAGTATGAAATAGCTAGTCCCAATAGAAGATTTGAGTTCGTTTGACTAAAATACTTCAACAAAACATGACAAAAATACCCAGAACATTCAACGAAGTTACCCAATAAATTATCGATGTAGAGTAATTTTTTGAACTAGCGCTCAATTCCTTTATATTTGAGTTTGAATTACGTTAGCAACACAAATTCCGACTTAAGATC
Organism: Arachis ipaensis; assembly: GCF_000816755.2. Lineage (NCBI taxonomy): Eukaryota > Viridiplantae > Streptophyta > Magnoliopsida > Fabales > Fabaceae > Arachis > Arachis ipaensis. The sequence goes on from NC_029785.2 coordinate 6,695,191, forward strand.
TAATAGCTTTTATGTGCAGAGTCCAGATTCCGGAGAGGATATAAAGAGGAGTATGTTTACATCCTTTTCTAGACCTGTAGAACATAAAATTTTTCTAGACCTGTAGAACATAAAATTATTAACTTTTCAATTTCTACCCGAAAGCTATGACATGCCTAATTCGAAAACAAAAACCATTTCAACTTTCTGCTACCAAGAACACAAAAAAAATGGAAAAAGATTGAAGAACCTTGGAAATAACTACTTTATAATCGAACAAAACTTTACAGCTATTCCATTACACTTACAATTCTGATTTCAACTTGGACAAATAGCTGAATTAAACAAAAAGGATTGAAGAACTAACCACTTACCAAATAACTCATCCTCATCACACTTCATCTCATAATATAGCTATAGAATTAGACCCAAAAAAAATCCAGTATCATGACTAGGAAGATCAAAACCTCTCTGCCAGTCTAGCAGTAACTGCTCTTAGTTTGGAATATACCTTTCCTGCTGGTGATCCCAGGATAAGGCTACAAAGAGAATCCCTTGCAATTTTGATGTTGGAAAATGACCCTAAAATGTGTATTTTGGTGTCAGCAATCACAATCCTTGTCTTAGTTGCATTTTCGATTGCAAACTTAGTTTTACCGCCTTTACCAGATAATCTTCCAATAGCGCGAGACAAGTGATCACCTCTAAGTGTCTTAACATCCTTGATCTCAAAGGACTCGACATAGAGTTCATCCATACGGAGTAGAGCGATGGCATCTATGACGTCGAAGCCCATCATGAAAGCATGGACAAAATCAGCACATTTTTGCAGGTTACTAATATCGGGTGTATCTGGCCTTGTCTTCAGTTCAACCTTCCGAGCCTTCAAATTCATGCGGATGTCAATTTTCATCTGTTCATATATGGGAGTATAGATGTCCATCCATGCTTTCTTGAGAGGGTTGTAGCGATGCTGTGGAACAGACACCTTCCTGAACTGAACCTGACCATCCGACATCTCATGAGGCTTCAAAGGCTCGAACTTTGGCTTTGGAGGTAATGGTTTTGCCTCAGAAGGGAGAGCTTCTACTTCCATCGAAGATAAAGCCATTTTTGACTGCATTATGTAACTGTTCAAAAGACCCAAAAAAAAAGTAAGTTGAATCTAAAGGTTCACGAGTAAGAAGACATAAGCAAAATCTACTCCAAGGTTTCCACCCTAGATACCAACAGTTTGTAAACATTTAAGGGTATATTAAACAAATTTCTATCAGCATACTGATCTTTGCTAATTACAAAATACACAAATTTGGACAAATATCAGCACAACCTTCTACTAACTCAATCTGCTAACATGCTAACACAGTTATCGACATACACACAACACAAAAATCTGCCAAGACCTGAAGTGCCCTATAATGTTTTTATTAAAACAAAAAGGCAAAAAATCCCAAACTCAGAAATTCCCTATAATCATTTCAAGTTTAAGGTTGAGATCAAAGAAGTCAATTCGCAGTTTTTACTTGAACTCAGAAGATAGTGCAAAATCGTAATTTGTAAAACGAATTTTAAACATGACTCATAATTTATAAAATATATTCTACCAAAAAATAAAATAAAATAAATATATACTTTTTTACAAGAATAAACAAAACTAAGCCACAAACAAATAAAATGAACATAGGCAAATTTGAAATAAACTAAATCTTACATTCTAACTAGGGATAAGAAAAAAATAAAAAGGAACAAAAATCCAGTGAACAATGACATCTCAATAAACTCAGTATTATAATCCAATGTTCCAATTTTTCAGTTAAAAATCCAAACCCTAAATTTAGTTTCACAGCAACAAAATCTAACTCTACACCCAAATTTATCGATTGACAGAATCCAAACCCTAAACCTAAACCCAATTTCACGTTAAGAGAATCCAAATCCAAAACCTAAACCCAATTTCACATTAATAGAATTCAAAACTTAATCTCAATTTCATAGCAATTTCATCAAATAAAAATCAAAACACATATATTCTCAATTAATAGAAAGTCAGAGACATCTAACTTATTGCAAGGCGGCCGGCTACAGAGCAGAGGCGTTGCTGAAGTAGAGTTGCCGTCGAGTGAGCGGCGGCTGCGACGGAGGAAGGCCAGGGACGACACCGTGAGGGACTCAGAGAGAGGAGGTGGCGACGCAGTGAGAAGGAAGATTGGAAAAAGGAAGGAGGAGGTGGCGAGGTGCTGGAGAGATTGAGTGGAGGGCTCAGTAAAAATAAATATGACTTTTAGTGTTGGTCTATGTTATCCATGGTTATACATGTCTATTTTAAGGCGTGGGTATGATGTTTTCAAAGTTCTAAAAACCAAACTAATTATTGAACCGTTTTAGTTATTAGTTTATTAATTTATTGGTTTAATCGATTCGATTATAATTTAATCAAAAAAACTGTTTTATAATAAAATAATAAATAAAATATAAATAAACACATTAAAATATAATTATAATTTAATATAAACTTTAAAATATCATCTAAATTAAAAGTATTATATAAACTAGAATGTTATGATCTCATTCAAATACAAACACAAAAGTCAAATAACAAAAACAACCAACTAAACATAAAATACCAACATCCAAATTTGTCATCAATCATATTTATTCATATTCACAATTTTATCACATTCATTCATATTCAAAATTCCTTGCCTTATTCAACAGCACAAAAATTGAATGAACATCAGCAACACCATCCTCTGCTGATTTTGCATACTTTTAATAGCCACTACATGTTACGATTTAATATTAGGAAGGGTACTAGTTATGCCCATTAGAATTACTTAGTCTTTTAAGAGTATAGACAAGAGACTTTTATCAATGTATTAAAGAAATTAATGAATTGATATTAAACTTGGGTTCAATTTGGAGTTTCTCTCCCTAACTCAAAGAGGGAGTTCTAACATTGGTGCTCTCGTTGGGAGGTTTCTTCCATTTTTCATGGAAAAACAAATAACTCAACAATTTGAAGATACATTTCCAATATTCGATGAAAAAGATGGTTTTGGATGGACAATATGCTCTGAGCAATACTGGAATGCTAGAGAAACACCCGAGAAGTAGAGATTCATAGAGGTGGAAAGAGGTTTGAAAGGTAAAGTTCTAAGATGGTTTTAGTTAAGAAAGGCGCTCAATCCATTTGCCAATTTGAAAACATTCGAAATTGCATTCTATCATTGCTACCAACCGAATATGCGTCCAAGCTTGCCAGAAATTTGCTGGAATGAAGTTGCAGAATGGAGAATTGAGTGGAAAGACATTAAAGTTAGACTAAGCAACAGCATCAACAGAAATTCAAGAAAAAAGAGAGGCCGAAATCGATGCAAATTCAGATTCAACAAACAATTTAGCAACAAATTTAACAACAAAAAAACAACAACAAAGCCTTGTCCCACTAAGTTGGGTCGGCTACATGAATCAAACGACGCCATTGTGCTCTGTCATGTATCATGTCTACAGAGAGACCGTTTACATGTAGATCTCGTTTGACCACCTCATGGATGGTCTTCTTAGGTCTTCCTCTGCCTTTCGCCCTTTGTCCATCTTCCATCTCATCCACCCTCATAACTGGATGTTCTATCGGTCTTCTTCTCACATGTCCAAACCACCTGAGACGCGATTCAACTATCTTTTCCACAATGGGTGCTACTCCAACTCTCTCCCTTATATCTTCATTCCTTATTCCTTCCAATCGCGTATGACCACTCATCCATCTCAACATCTTCATCTCTGCCACACTCAGCTTATGTTCGTGCTCCCCTTTAGCCGCCCAACACTCCGTACCATACAACATAGCCGGTCTTATAGCGGTGCGATAGAATTTA
>NC_029785.2:6699312-6702645 GCF_000816755.2 Arachis ipaensis
AGACCTCCCTTGGCACCCTATCATACGCTTTTTCTAAATCAATAAACACCATATGTAGATCCCTTTTATTACTACGATACCTCTCCATCATCCTTTTTAATAGGTATATCGCTTCAGTGGTAGATCTTCCTGGCATAAATCCAAATTGGTTCTCTGTTACTTGTGTCTCTTTTCTCAACCTCCGTTCTATCACCCTTTCCCATAACTTCATAGTATGACTCATAAGCTTAATCCCTCTATAGTTTCCGCAACTTTGTATATTCCCTTTATTATTGTAGATAGGTACCAAGGTGCTCTTTCTCCACTAATCAGGCATCTTCTTTGACATTAAAATCTCATTAAAAAGCATGGTTAACCAGTTGATGCCTTTTTCTCCAAGACCATTCCAAACCTCAATCGGGATATTATCAGGTCCTACTGCCCTGCCATTTTTCATCTGCTTTAGAGCCTCTTTTACCTCGAAGTCTCGAATCCTTCGATAGTAGTCAAAGTTTTGATCTTCCTCCCTTGTGCATAATCGACTAAGGCTCGGAAGAGTCTTCTATCCCTCATTAAATAACTCGTAGAAGTAGCTCTTCCACCTTTCATTAATCTTCTCCTCTTGAGCCAACACCTCTCCATCCTTATCCTTTATGCACTTAACCTGATCCAAATCTCTCGTTCTTCTTTCCCGGCTCTTTGTGATTCTATATATACATTTTTCTCCTTCTTTCGTGCCCAAAGACTGGTAGAGACCCTCATATGCTCTTGTTCTTGCTTCACTTACAGCCACTTTTGTCTCTTTCTTAGCCGCCTTATATTTTTTCCAGTTATCTGCATTGCGGCATAAAGACCACTCTTTAAAGCATTCCCTTTTTATCTTTATCTTTTATTGTATACTCGCATTCCACCACCAGGACTCCTTATCTCTTGGTCCTATTCCTTTAGATTCACCAAAACTTTCTTTTGCTGTTCTTCTAATAACTTCTGCCATCTCCCTCCACATCTCTTCCGCGCTTCCATTCCCATCCCACTTTGCCTCTTCTCCTACCCGTCTTAGGAAGCTTCTTTGTTCCTCACCTTTCATCCGCCACCACCTCGTCCTTGGGTTCTTCGTATGATGTCTTTTCCTCAACTTTTTCTCAACGCGAAAATTCATGACGAGCACCCTATGTTGTGTTGTCAAACTCTCTCCCGGGATAATTTTGCAGTTAATGCAAAATTTCTGGTCGACTCTCCTCAACAAGAAGAAGTCGATTTGAGAGCTTGTCATGCCACTCTTATAGGTTATAAGATGTTCGTCTCTCTTTTTAAAACATGTATTTGCGATGAGAAGATCAAAGGTTGAGGAAAAGTCCAAAATAGTTTTACCCTCGGAATTGATCACCCCGAAACCATGGCCTCCGTGAATACTCCCATATCCAGTCACTTCTCTCCCAACATGGCCATTTAAATCTCCTCCTAAGAAAATCTTATCTCCCAAAGGTATGCCTTGAACCAAACTCTCTAAATCCTCCCAAAACCTTATCTTGTGTTGTTCGTCCGAACCCACTTGCGGTGCATAGGCGCTAATCACATGGAAAGCACCTCCCTCCACCACAAGTTTGATAGAGATGATCCGATCTCCCACCCTTTTGACATCCACTACGTCCTTCTTCCACTGCTTATCCACAATTATTCCAACCCCATTCCTATTCTTCAACTTTCCTGTATACCAAAGTTTGAAACCAGAAGTATCCAACTCACGAGCCTTTGCACCAACCCATTTCGTTTCTTGTAGGCACATAATGTTAATCTTCCTCCTTGTCATGGTGTCCACCACCTCCATGGACTTTACTGTTAGAGTGCCTATGTTTCATGTCCCAAATCTCAACCTTTTGTCGCTTCGACCTTTGCCTTTTACTTTGTGAACTAGCTTATTTACCCTCGTCCGTTCACGAAAACGCGAGAACCCTTGCTCATTTAACACTACATCCGGGCACCGATGCAGCAGCTCTTGCTTTGACACCGTACTCGAGCCATATGGCGCGTTGCTTCCGGGCAACGACCTAGCTTTAGCGCAATAATGTCTTTGATTCATGTCATGGGGGGTTCAGCTATATTTTTATGTTGGTTGCCGAAGACCTAACACAACCCTCCTCCTTTATCCGGGCTTGGGACCGGCTATGTACCGCAAGTGTAACATAGGCGGAGTTAGCAACAAATCACAAATTCAATTTCACAAGATCAGTTCACAAATCAACAAGTTCAGAATATGAAATTGTCGAAGAAGAGGAATCAGATTTCAATTTTGAATTTCAACCACAACAACAACAAGAAGAATCAAGCAGAAATTGCAAATTAAGCATGAATTCAAAATTCAAATATAGAAATTCAATAAAAAATAACTCTAAATCCAGAAAATCAAGTACGCTTAGAGACAATTGCAAAGAAAGTAGAATTATAAATGAAGTACGCTTAGAAATTATGATACTACTAAATTGTACCTTCTGATTTGGCAACTAAAAAAAAAATAGAATAAAAAATTTAAAGTAAAAAAAAATAGAATTAACAACCCAACCAAAGAATCAAGAACAACCCAACCAAAGAACAAATTAGAATCAACAATAGGAAGGACCACGGAAGAATAAAAGTAACTCAGAATCAAATCAACAATAAGAATAAAAAAGTTCAGAATAAAAACAAATCCGAATCAAAATCGAACATAGGCTCCGTTACAGATTCAAATGCAGAAGGATGACGACGCTGGAAACGGAGAGCTGGCGATGGAGGCAGGAACAGAGATAGCGCCGGCGACGGTAGAACAGAGCTTCGCGACGGTGGCAGGAAGCAGGAGGCGAACCCAGCGACTATGCTTCCACTGTTGAGAGTCTGAGACGTTAGCTGAGTGAGGGACCGAGTGAGCTTCGAAGCTCCAACCAGCGACGACGTCAGGAGGTCCGGCGGCTGAACGAAAGGGAGGGACTGAGCTCGTCGGCGTTGAGAGGAACGGCTAGCTCGAGGGTGATGGGAGGGACGAGGGAGGGTGTGCGTTGGAGAGTTGGAGTGAGTTAGGGTTGGTAACTGATAAGGGTTGGGGGCTTACTGAATGCTAAACGGCGCGTTTTGAGCACTTTTGGGCAAAAGAAAAAAATCGGCCGAATTTCGGTTCGATTCGACTGACCGGTTTAACAATTCAACAACAGTTTTCATTTTTTTCGATTTTAGCATATAATCGAATTATGATTCTCATCGGTTTGCGATTTCGACTGGTTCAATCAGTCAATTCGAACTGATTTTCAAAACATTGCAACAAACACACCATAAAATTTACCTAGATATATAAAAATATTTTTATAATTTTAAAAATAAATA
>NC_029785.2:6702679-6727323 GCF_000816755.2 Arachis ipaensis
CAAAACGAGTATCTATCTCCCCACCCGTCCCGTTTATTACATGGTTATCCATATTCACCCCCAAAATCTATACGGATAAAAAAAATAGAGAAAAGGACAAATAGCCCCCTAACCTTTTGTCCCGCGGACATTTTTGTCATTAACCATTGAAAAATACTTTTAAGTCCCTGACCTTCACAAAATTTGGACGGATCAGTCCCTCCGTCCAAATGCCTCCGTCAGGGACTGATCCGTCCAAGTTTTGTAAAGGTCAGAGACTTAAAAGTTTTTTTCAATGGTCAGGGACAAAAATATTCACGGGACAAAAGATCAGGGACCTATTTGTCATTTTCTCAAAAAAATATCATTCCTATTTCTAACTCACCAAAGTACCAAAAAATTAGAGTTCCCAAAATTCTATTTTATAGAATATCAGATACACACTAACCCCATTTTCTCAACAAAACTACACACCCAAATTACTTTCATCAAAAGCGCATCAACTTACACCCAACGGTAACAGACACATTAGGACCTCCAACAATCAAAGTCACAAACATGGAAGTACCCAAATCCCCCACCCCCTCCCGGAAAATACATAACACTAATGACAGAAAAAAAATACCTATGATACGAAATTAATAGGGGTAGCAGGCGGGCCAGTCCGGCCAGAAGCCTGATTGTTGGCAGGCACCCCGCCCCGCCTCACCCCACCTAGGGTGAAGGTCTTGTACCTCTATAATGCCCTGCCGTTTGTGGGCTGCTTTGTTAGTTTAGTTTAGTGTTTTTTGTATGTATACTAAATGAACATCCACAGATATTCAGATTCATAACCTGTTGGTTTTGATTCTGAAACTAAATTACAATTATTATCCAATTGCATACCCAGTAGATTGATAAGCTGCTCAGGAGGTGTTGTCGGCTTGCTGCTTTCGGAGCTTTGTTCTGAGCAGATAAGTTGATCACACCTCGACAACATGCCGTATTATGTTCATAGACTTTATAGGTTATGCAATACATCCCTTTCATCTGATGGACCTGTGTCTGACGAAGCTATTGAAAAAGTTCGCGAGAAGTTAGGTATATTGCCCTTTCCCTTTTTTTTCTTATTATTTTCTTCTCTGTAATTTAGTTTCTGATCTTTTTTAGGACACTTTATTTTGTTGTTCATGCAAATAATTTGCATATAATCATCATATTCACAATGAATTCAATGAGTTAACATCACTTATGAGTTGTGAAAAACTTGTGAAAATGTGAAATACATTTGCTTGATTAGTTGTGATACATATTGATGAATAATTAGGATATGAGTTAAGTGTAATATAATTCATTGTTCTCAGTTAAATTTCTAGGGCTAGTAAAGACAGTAACAGTTTGTCAGTAATTTTCTACTTGAGAGTTGAATATGAGTCTCCCTTGAAACTTTGAATGATCTAGTCTTCTTTTCGAGTGTGAAAGAAGGATCCCGATTTTCTGTTTAAATTTAAGAAAGTTAAGACGGAAATAAATATAAGTTTGTAGTGAAGCTATTTTTGTAAACTTCATTTCCATTTGTCATTCTTGAATTAATTTACTGGACAATTTGTACTTTAGCATAAAAAAGGTTGAAATTTGGAGTGAGTTTGAAATTGATCAGCTGGTTACATCCTAAGTTTGCATCATACGTTTTCATTTCCTTCAAGTTCCTCGTCACTTTGGAATATAGGTCCAAGTTCTTAAACCATGCAACTTATGGTATCATATGATTTATGTTAGATTATCTTTATCTTACCACATAATATTTTTCCTTTCCAACTGACATTTTCTTAATGCCTTTTAACAAAACCTTTCAGAAAAAATCAAGCCATCAGATGTTGGTCTTGAACAGGAGGCACAAGCGGTTAGGAACTGGTCTGGAGCAATGCTTGAGCGTAATGGGGGCATTCAACCATTACCTCCAATCAAATACTTGCATTTACATGAGTCCAACAGCTTCTCTGTAAGTATTAAGTCCCATAGCTCCACATCAACTTTATGTCATAATCAGCAATTTTATAATATAACTACATGAAGTTTGATCAATAATTTTATCCCTTGTAGATAGGAATTTTCTGCATGCCCCCTTCATCTATTATTCCTCTGCATAATCATCCCGGAATGACAGTGTTCAGCAAGCTCTTATATGGATCAATGCATGTTAAATGGTATGACTGGATCGATCCCTCTACCCCAAATGATCCAGCTGAAGGTTTGTTCTCTATGGTTTTCCCCGCTTTCATGTTAACTCATCCAATTTTTAGTTGGCCATACCTTGAAAAAAAAGTGTCAAGTGTTGAATGTGGTGACTATACAACACTTGTTATTGAGGTAAGACAAGATGAAAATATGTTATCATTTTTCAATATTGTTCGTGGCTGCCAACTACTAGAAAAACACCAAAACTTTGTGCAAAATAGTCCGAGGTCTCACTTATTAGTGAAAAATATTAAAATCATGCACAACAATATATAATTGTCTAGGAACTGTAAACTGGCATATAGTGTTATGATCACTCGTATGAATCTTGCTGTTCCTTTTTGGTATAAACACTGGTTCATTGGCTTGAGCTACTAGATATTTGCAATAGGGCTTGTCCTGTGAATTTATAGGCTTAGTAATATCAATATGCTTTGTCACATCGAATAATTTTGACTGAATTCTAATATATGTTCTAACTATTGATTTAATTGCCTTAGAATTCCTTTGTTCTTGTCAATTTAGCCGCAACTTGCCTTGACTTGAATCTAGATTTTTAAATTCTTATCAGATATCAGTTTTCTGAACTAGAAAAACTCACTCCTGTGATTGTTTCCTTAATTTGTGGTTGGGTAGCACAACAACAACATTAATCCTTTTCTGCTTAGGAGATATGAAACTAAACTTGTGACTGTGATACTGCGATAGAGATAATTTGTTGTTAGCATGCCAAGTAATGGACTAAGTTTATAATATCTTCAACTTTAAACTTTAACTACTAAAATAGCCTAAAGTTGTATTTGCATTTCTTGGGAATGGTTTTTCCGTTTTCTAAAGCTTTGTCAATTCAAAGAAATACTGTCTCAGTTATGTATGTTATTTTGTTTTAATATTTGTATAAATCCCTGGAGTAAGAGGTATATGAAGTTCTGCACTTATCACTTTAAAAGGATTGGAAATGCTTGGTTTTTCATGTGAATCATCATCATGCCCATCAGAGTAAAAATATACCAACTTAATATGAATCAACCTTTCTAATTTATCTCTCACAATGGACCGTATGTAGTTGTTTTGCTTAAATTAGAATCTTATTTAGGATTAGAGTTCTGATTTTGGAAGATACCGTTCATTGGGTAGAATTCTCCCACACAAATCTTTTGTTTCCACGGACTTATCCATACCCATACCCAACACAACACCTAGTTTAATATAAAATTTCTTGAGTGGGTCACATATTTATTCTTCAATGTTTAACTTGCAGGAAAACATCTACAAACCAATTTGACTTAATTGACATGAAAAAATTTGTACCAATTTAAACTTCATTCCGTTTTTTTTTTTTGGTAATTTTGTAACTACCGTAATCTACAACACCTAGTTTAATATAAAATTTCTTGAGTGGGTCACATATTTATTCTTCAATGTTTAACTTGCAGGAAAACATCTACAAACCAATTTGACTTAATTGACATGAAAAAATTTGTACCAATTTAAACCTTTTTTTGTAATTTTGTAATTACCATAATCTTTGTAGTAATTTTTATTTTAATATTTACTCAGATTTAACAAAAACAAAATAAAATATAATATAAATAAAAATTGGAATTTGATGTTAAAGTTGAAGATCTTCATTTGGGTCTCTATCATCGTTACTATTTTCACCTCTTTCTCTTTTTAGGTCTTCTCTTTCTCTTCCTTTTTAACTATCGGATCCTTTTTCTCTCTTTTAAATCTTCCATTATTGCTGTACCACACTCTCAAGAACTTTTCCTTCTTTCCTTCACTCATGGGTTCCCCTGTTACCTTCTTTCACTTGTGGGTTTCTTTGATACCTTCTTTCACTTATTTATTCATTCTCATTTGTATTTGTATATATTAACAACGGGGCACTCTACTATACAGATCGAGTGATATAGTGAGAGAAAATAAATTTCTTTTATAGTTATTTTTTATTATTTTATTATTATTCAAAGTGTAGATTCTACATTTTTCAATCTCTCTTTCATCCCATAAAAAGAAAAATCTGTAAACTTACATCTTTACCATATAATTCACCATTAATAACACAAGATATAGCTGCTTCTAATAATAATATTAAATATTAACAATGGCCAGGACAAGTATCAATTAAATAACAGAACAAAAATTCAGCTATGAGTGATGATGTTCTTGCACTTGGAAATAAGACTGCCATCAGCGGCACAAGAGGAAGTCTCCAAGTAACTCCGAGGACAAAAATGAAAGAGATGACAGAGGATTTCAAGTGGAATCACGTGAGAAGGATTGAGGCCATTTGCTATTCGTTCAGATACCACATAGCATTGATCTCCAACAAGGCCGACGAGATTCCGGAGAGCAGTCACAAACAGCGTCCACCTTCAAAGGAGTAGCGCCCAACCTCAAACAAACAGAAAAAGAGGAGAATCGAAATAATTGATAAAATTGTAATCGAATTTATGTATTCTGTTGGATTGAATTTGTGGGTCACGAGACTTCTTTATTCTTGTCATGGGCTAAGGTGGAAGAGTAATTTAATACGCCTCCGATGGAAGATGCCAATGAAATTATTGAGAAAAGCGGGTCTGACGTGGTGACACGGAGGAAGATGCGTGCGGCGGAGCTTGACCTGCTGGCGGTAAAAATATAAAAGGAGATGCTATGCTTGAGCAGCGATCTTCAAAAAATGCGTATGGCGGAGCTTGAGCTGCCGGCGACAAAAATATAAAAGGAGAGCGCAATAAGATTGGTCTTCAGAGGGGGTGCATATGGCGCAATAAGATTGGTAAGGGCGCGTAGAGCGCAATAAAAGAGGGCGCGTGCAATAAGAGTGCATATGAAACTGCTAAAATAGATGCAGATTGAATTTGCTAAAATAGAATGCAGACGAAACTCTCGGAAGAAGGTGCAGATGAAACTGCCGGAAGAAGGCAGGCCTATTCCATGAATGATAGTTGTTTCCTGTTAGAACAGGTGTAACCAAGACTGATGTTAGATTTTTACTTGGATGGATGTAATAGAGATTGGTTCTGAGCTGAATTGAAAGATTGATTATTCATCAGGTTGAAAAAGAAGTAGGATGATTTCTCGCCGGAAAGATGATAGCTTATGTATCCTCTTCAAGGAGCATACCAAGGCTCTGATACCATGATAAAATTGTGAAAGAATAGAAAAAGAAAAGATGAAGAAATTTTATTAATTGTTGATTGATTGAATTGTATTGAAGTGTGTTGCCGTATTTATCTTCGTAGCGAGGCATTGTTGATTCGTTATATCTCCGAGGAAGAAAAGAAAACCTAACCTTCTCAAAGTGGATCGGCTCCACCCTTATCTAACTATTTATACAAAAATCGGTGTCTATTGTTATCTTTTTTTAGGGTAAAACTAAATATATATAGAGTATTGTCCTATGAAAGATAAAAGCAAATAAAGATAAGATAAGAACAACTAAAAATAAGATAATAAAGACTAAAATTGTAATTGAATTAATGTATTCTGTTAGACTGAATTTGTGGGTCACGAGACTTCTTTATTGTTGTCATGAGCTAAGTTAGAAGAATAATTTAATAATAACTAGTGATAGGAGAGTTGAGAGAAGAATGAGAGGTCGGACGGAAAAGGAGCGTCCAAAGCCTTTGACGGAATAGAGCGCCGACCAAGAGCTCTTGGAAGAATGCGACGAGTGGTGTGTGAGACTGACGGTTGTATAGGGGAGGGATTAGTGTTCCATTCTTTGTTTAAAGAACACAGGTTGAGGCTAAAATAGTTATTGGATTTGGGCTGTTTTGAGTTGTTTCTATATAAAGAAAAAAAACTTGGCGGGTCGCTGCTGGAGCTTGTCCGGCCACACTAAAATCCACAATACTCTCACTTATTCAATTTTTTTTTTAATATTTGATTACTTTAGTTTTACAAAATTTATTATTGAATTGAAAATTTATATATTATAAATTCAGTTTATTTAACATATTTTTCACATAAATTAAATTTGGTGTAACATAAATGTTTAACTATACGTGAATAGAAATAAAAATGAGATATTTTTATTTTTTTATTGATATGACAAAATATATATGAATCCATTGGTAAAGCTATAAATACTTCAGAGAAAAATATAGTTTTTTTTGTTAATGTTTGGGTGATTTCCATTTATTTTTATGAGGTTTTTGAAAAAAAAAAAATGGTATCCTCTGAAAAATAAAATTTAAATAAAAAACACTACAGTTAATTTCTGATATTAATGATCTTTTTACACAACACCAATAGATATTATTTGTCTGCAATTATTTAAGAAAGAAAGAAACTAGTTCGAAAATAAAATTCTTGAGAAATAGAGCCAGTAACATGAAGCAGAGGCAGAGCCTAAGAAGTGTGAAGTAAGAGGCGATGAAGGAAGAAAATATCTGGATTCAGTAGGTATGAAAGGTATTATATGTGGACATGAGAAGGTAGTAGGGGCTTTTATGATGCGCACTAGTAACATGGCTGAAAGAGGTTTGAAAGGCAGGAATATATAAATATATGCAGGGGACTGTAGTGGACCTTATACTCAACGTGCATGCAATAGGTGTTGAACAGTTGAAGCATTCAAATGGTATGCAGGTGTGGTTGAAAATGAGTGTTGTATTATACTATTATTCCTTATTTTTATTGTGTCTCGTAACTATTTGAGAATTTTGCTTTGTATCTCTTGATTATGACCCCATTCTTGATGGTAATAATGTCGAAAAGAATGGGTTAATAATCATCGAATGTTCTCTTTTGTACTCTGTTAATAGGTCGAATGTAATGAAAAATTAAAAAAAATATATATTTAAGAAGAAAAGTTGTGTATATACTATATAGTATGCTTGAATGACAAAAAAATTAATTGAGCATTAATAAACATATATACACTAATATTATAAATTGACATTCATATTCTTTTTTTCATTTTTAATTTAAATATCACAATAACATTCATATTGGTAAAAAATGCTTTTTTTTTAATATAAAAAAATGTAAATGGCCCACCCATTTATGGCGTAGACTAACTTGTTTAACCCATTATTTTTTTTTGATTAATTAGGCTCAGTACGTTTTAATTTTGCAAAATTAAAACGGGTTAGTTCGATGGGTTTAATTTATTTTGACGGTACTAATTTTTTGTTTAAAAACCTATATGAATGATTTTTAGTAGGGGTGAATGCGGATCGGATCGGATATAACAAAAATCTCGATCTGATCTGAACTAAAATCATCATATCAGATCCAATATTCGCGATTTTTAAGTTTAGATCCGATCTGCACATTTGCAGATCAGATAGTATCGAATCTCGGATATATCCGCAAAATATAAAAATATTTTAAAAAATTTATTTTTATTAAAAAATATCAATAAAATATTAATTAAAAAAATATCAATGAAATTCATTTTTTCTATTCTTTTAAATATGTTTACTCTTAAAACATTATTAAATATACTTTTTTAATAATAAAAATAAAATAATACAAGATATATGATCATTATTAGTTGAAATAGAACATAAAAAGAGTACTTATTTATTTATTTATTTATTTTTGCGGATCTATGGAATGCAGATATTTTCATAAAATTCGCAATCTGATCCTATTAGTGTGCGGATCGGATTCGATCTGATAGCCTTGCGGATCGGATCGATATTCGTAATTTTTAGATTGGATTCGAGTAAATATCGTGAATATGCAGATCAAATTCGATCCATGAACATCCTTAATTTTTTGTTTGTATTTATGTAATGTTTTAGTAGATAAAATTTTAGAAAGTTAAAAAAAAGGAGAATAATTATGAATTTCATGACACAGTAACAAATATGGAAAATTATCTGTATATTACTATATTCTATTATGCTCCTTTAGTTTAGATTATCTATCACATACTATCCTACTGATCAAACACTCGAGAAAAATATCTTACATATATATATGATACAATGAGACCAAAAAATAAATAAATAAATTAGCCTCCTTCTTTGACATTAATATTAGTGGAGAATGGAGATTATTGACTAGATAGAAGCTTAAGAGGATAAGAAGGTGACTTCACCTGTATCAATGTTAGCAATAATTGCACCCTCCCCATATTTTGCTTTCTCCCAAATTGAGTCTTTCGGAACAATTCCATTGCTACTTTCAAGCCCCAAAAACTCCCACGACCTTGTAGTCATTAATTTGTGCCCTTTGTTCTTAAAAACAGACACCACATTTGGATTTTCTTAAAAAAAAAAAAAAAAAATCCTTTTTATCTACAAAATACCCTGTTTAATTTATAAATTAAAATTTTATTTAAAAAGTTCATAACTCTAAATAAATACTATTATAATAATTTTAAAAAGATGGGAAGATGTAGAAGACAAGCTAAATTGTTTAAACAACACTTAGTTTAAGAAAGGATGATTAATGATTATAAATATGATGATTACACTTACTTGCTATCTCAGCTGCTTTTTACTCTTCAAGTAGAGCAGTAAAACCATTGATGTGTTTGTTGTATGAGTAAAATATTGCTTCTTTTGCATTCTCATGGCTGCCAAGTATAGCTAAATATATTTTACTACTTGTAACTTGTAATAAGTGGTCAACTTTAATTTATCGAATTTTATCTATATACAAGTTTAATCACCCGTGCCATGCACGTGATAAGATTGAAATTATAATTTTAAGTTGTTATGTTAAATTTTATTTTAATTATAATAATTTAATTAATAAAAGAATAACTTGTATGCGTTGTTTTTCTTTTCTTAATATAGTGTTAATTGTATTAACTATAAAATAGTTATTTAATCTATTTTTTTTAATAAATCAGGCATATATACTCAATATGATCATAAATAATCTAGTAATACTTAAATCTACCAACAAAGTTTTATATGTTGGTTTACTGTGAAGTAAGAAAATACCAAAATCAGCTCAAAATGAAGAACAATTAACCCGTGCCATGCCATGCACGTGATAAGATTAAAGTTGTTATTTAAACTTGTATTAACCCATGCATGGCACGTGATAAGATTAAAAACACGTCACCTTTAGTAGTTGGGGGAAAACCCAATTTTAGTATATTAAGTAGATATAAAATAAGTTCAATGGATGGATATTATATGGACCTTCCCAAGTGTGAGCTTAACAATCGTAATGGTAATTTGTGGCAGATTTGAGATCACTTATTGAGGGGTTTGGATTAAGGGTGTATATGATTTGGTCCGACGTAAAGATCCAACTCAAATTCGAAGTATTTTTGTATATGTTGGTTTGGGTTTGAAGTGGTATAAATTTGATCCGAAAATAAAAAATAACATTTAAAAAATATTTTAATTAGATTTAAACTATAGTTCATTTTACATGATCCGGCTCAGTGACGATATATATTTTAAATTATTGTTTTGTGTTTAAGAAATATAAGATTTTAGACTAATATGTAATGTTTTGTGTTGGATTTGAATTCTTTAAATTTTGAATTTTATTTTAGAAGGTAAAGTATGATTTATCATCATATATTTTATAGGTGGAACCAAGAGAAAATATGAGGGAGAAAACATTCAATGATGGGAGATCTCACTTTATCCTCTAAAATAAAAATCTAAAATTTAGAGAATCTAAATTCTTTTTATGTTATTTGTATGTGACTTGCATATTTGGTATTATTAGTATTGATTCATGATTATGCTTTAATTTTAAAATTTAGTTAGTATTTATTATATTTTTTAAGTGAATTTCATCATATGAAATAATAGTTTGAGATTTGGAGTTTCTTCTTGTTAGAGTATAATTAGGATCAATTAGATCAATTAGCATTATTTAGCATATCTGAATATTTATTATAGGATATTACGTCTTTATTATTTCGATTCTTTTAACACCTATAAATACTCTTCTATATTGTATCATCCAGATAACTTGCATAGATATAAACTTTTTTTTATTGTTTTCTCTTATCCTTTCTAATATGGTACCGGAGGCATGGTATCCTCCTTGAGGAGGATAGGTTGATTTTTTTCTGGTAAAATCACCGTATTTTTTATACTTTTCTTTCGTGCAATTTTTTTCTCCTTTGTTAATGTTTTGATACTTTTCATTCTCGACAATTTGAATACACTCAAATATTTTTTCTAAAAAAATAAAAAGTTTTGTGTGTATTCAAGTTATCTAGAATGATATAATATAAAAGGACATTTATATGTGTTAAAAGAATCGAAATAATAAAGACGTAATATCTTATATATAATAAATATTCAGATATGCTAAATAATGTTAATTGATCTAATTGATCCTAATTATACTCTAACACTAGATATTTAGTGAAGAGAATAAGCATGATAACCATTGAACCATATTTCTCACAGTAAACATACTTAAGAAGATAAAATTTTTGTCTTGAATTTATGTTTTTTTAACTAATATCGTGTAATATTACTTATAAATTAATCCATTTATTTTTAATAAAAATAATTGTGAAACTAAAAAAGATATACAAAGATGCATGAAATTATGATTAAAGATCTAATTTTTATTCAGCTTTTATTTGATTTTTATCCGGTATAATTATAGCCAAAATATGTATAGATTTTATTAAATTTAGGATTGCATTAGAATCTAAAAAATAAATTCAATATATATTTAGAGCCAAATCTAAATTAGGACAAATCTAATTTTATTCCATCTATATACGCTTCTAGTTTAGACTATAAAAATATGATCTTAAGTACACAATATAAGACTGCCATAATATTAAGTAACCAAAAATAATATTTGTAATTAAATTCAATTAATTAAGCATTTCAAATGAATTTTATCCATTTTTTATTATGTGCTTCCAGTTCTAGTTTTCCATAAAAAATTTGCTATTATCAATAGCTTTATTGATGGCGAAAGCGTTGGTAAATATCACCGTTTCCTCTTCGATAATTTTTGACCAATATTACTGTAGCCAGATTATAGTAGAGTAGATTAATAGTTTAACAGCATGTATAACAAGCTGTCTCATTTAGTAAATTAACATCAGTATTAGTTAGAGTAGAGTAAGGAATTTATTCAGGCAGTTATCAAATGTGTGGCTCACATTGAGTGTATATATATCAGTTTACAATAATGAAATCACACCTTTTGTCTCTCTTTGCTATTTCACATTTTCTGAGTCTCCCTCTCTTGCGTGGAGTAACTCCTCTGCCTCACCACCACACTCTGCAACCGAACAGAGTTTTCACATGGTGCGGTGAGCGTGGAGTTGCAAAAAGAGTGTAACCACCCTGCGCAAGATCACATCTTTGAGGAGATTCGTGTGAAGTAGTGCTTACACGATTCGATCATCAATGGAATCGAACGTGCATGACGGAGAGGCGAATTCGGAGAACCAAGCATTCTCGGCGAGCGATATGCAGAAATTCGCACGCATGATGGCCCAATTCAACGCGTTTCAAGCACAAGCGTCAAGATCCAACACGAATTTGCTGCAAGATTCGTCTAGTCACTTCTATTTGCACCCTAGCGAAACTCCTGGAATTTCACTCACCGATGCTCCATTAACCACCTCGAACTACCATTCGTGGTCAAGGTCAGCGACACTTTCACTCAATGCGAAGAACAAACTCCGATTTATCGACGGAACCCTAGTGAAGCCAGAGAGGGACGACCCTTCCTTCGGAGCCTGGGATCGCTGTAACACATTTGTTCTGTCATGGCTACACAGATCTCTCAGTCCAGAAATTCTCCAGAGCGTCTTATGGTGCAACAACGCTTACGAGCTATGGATGGACCTGAGGCACAGATTCGATCAAGGGGACTTGTTCAGAATAGCAGATCTGGAAGAAGAATTGTTTTCGTTGAGACAAGGTGAACTCACCATCACTTCTTACTATACTAAGTTGAAGAGTATTTGGGAGGAATTAGATGAGTTTAGACCTATTGCAATGTGTTCTTGCCTTCATAACTGTGAATGTGGAAAGAATCTAAAAATGATTAAAGAGTACAGAGAGCAGTCCCATGTAATTAGGTTCCTTCGAGGATTGAATGATCAATACGCGAATGTACGTTCCCAACTCATGCTTGTAACACCCTTACCAACTGTAGCAGCAGCCTTCTCCTCGCTTTTACAGCAAGAGAGACAATTGATGCACTCAATGGATCCTGAAGCAAGAATAATGGCAAATGCTGTCAATACGAATGGAAAATTGATTGAAAATTTTGTCAAACTTGTTGAAACTCAACACAATAAAGTCATTAAATGCATTCGATCTGATAACGGTCAAGAATTTTTGATGCCCTCATTCTACCAAACCAAGGGTATTCTACACCAAACCAGCTGTGTGGAAACTCCACAACAGAATGGGGTTGTAGAAAGGCGACATCAAGAAATCTTGAACGTAGCCAGGACACTCATCTTTAATTCAAACTTACCACTTTGTTTTTGGCACTATGCCGTGGCTCATGCCGTCCACATTTTAAATAGAACACCTCACATTAAGATAGCACCTTGTAGTCCCTATCAGATCTTATATAATACCTTACCGGATATTAAACACCTCAAGGTATTTGGTTGTTTGGTTTATGCATCAACTTTGGTTTCTCATAGAAGAAAGCTTGACGCTAGAGCTAGAAAATGTGTTTTCTTAGGATTTAAGTCAGGAACCAAAGGATATGTTCTGCTAGACACAAAAACCCGAGAAATAATAATCTCAAGGAATGTGAAGTTTTATGAATAGTTCTTCCCTTTCAAAAATACCGCTGATCCCATTTCTTTAAAAACGACTACTAACTATCAGTCACATGAACATGATGATCCTTTTCTCTACCATGATCCCCCTTCGCATCCCTGCACTAATACACAGCGGCTGGATGATATGGTGCTGCCAGCAGCTCTATATTCGCCCCCTAATCCGTCCCCGGATTTTGCTTACACTCACACACCAATGGCAGCACCTCAACTCATTCCTCATGCATCATCACCTACCACTAATTCACATTTTTCACCACATTTACATTCACAAGATTCTGCACACAGTCGCAATTTAGATACATCACACTCACCTATGCAGCATTCAGCGTTGCCTGATGTGCAGCCAGAGGTGCGTCGATCCACTCGACTTAAACACAAACCTGCCTATCTTCAAGACTACCATTGTATGCGATTCACCACCACTGATCAACAGTCCTCCAGTCAATACCACAAAAAATATCCTCTCTCCAATTATGTGTGCTTGAATTCCCTTTCAGCAGGTCACAGGGCCTTCTCGACTGCTTTATCTGCTAACATTGAACCACGAAGTTATGAGGAGGCAATCACCCATAGTTGTTGGAAGAAGGCAATTAGAGATGAACTCAATGCTCTTGAAGAAAACAAGACATGGACACTGACTCCTCTACCTAAAGGAAAGAAGGCGATCGGTTGTAAGTGGGTCTTTAAGACCAAGTTTAAGTCCAATGGTGAAGTTGAGCGACATAAAGCCAGATTGGTGGCAAAGGGATTCACCCAAACTGCTGGGTTCGATTTTTTCGATACGTTTAGTCCTGTGATTAAACTAACTACTTTGAGAGTCTTGCTCACCATTGCTTCGACTAAAAACTGGTTTGTGCATCAGCTCGATGTCAATACCGCATTCTTACACGGTGACTTGCCCGAAGAAGTGTACATGAAGCCACCCTTAGGTCTTCAAGCCCCACTTGGTTCTGTCTGCAAACTACAACGCTCTTTGTACGGCCTCAAACAAGCCAGCCGCCAATGGCACCAGAAATTATGTTGCGTGCTCATTCAGTTTGGGTACTCTCAGTCCAAGGCCGATAGTTGTTTGTTTACTAAGTCCACCGCTGCATCATTCACTTGCATCCTTGTCTACGTGGATGACTTGGTTTTAGGCGGGAATGATCTTAGAGAGATTGAGAGAGTGAAACACTTGCTTGATGACAAGTTTAAAATCAAGGATCTTGGAGAATTAAAATTCTTCTTGGGGCTCGAATTCGCTAGAAGCCATAGAGGCATAGCAATGTATCAAAGAAAATACACATTGGACCTCCTTGAGGAATTTGGACTACAAGATGCAAAACCAGTCACCACACCTATGGATTATACCACAAAATTGTCAAAGTCATTAGGGAATCAATTGCAGGATGTTTCTACATACAGAAGACTGATTGGGCGGCTGATCTATCTGACAAATACTCGCCCGGACATATGTTTTGCGGTAAGTAAGCTAAGTCAATACCTGGACTGTGCAACTGATACCCACTTCAAGGCAGCACTCCATGTCCTGAGGTATCTCAAAGGTGCTCCAGCCAAAGGTGTTCTATTCTCAACTTCAGACAACCTCAACTTGACAGCATTCTCTGACTCCGATTGGGCAGCTTGTCCCGATACTCGCCGGTCTGTGTCTGGATTTTGTTTTTTCCTTGGCAAGTCCCTGGTGTCATGGAGATGCAAGAAACAACAAACTATTGCGCGCTCCTCTGCTGAAGCGGAGTATCGAGCAATGGCGCTCGCCACATGTGAAGGTACCTGGCTTTCTTTCCTTCTTCGAGATTTCCACGCAACACCTCCGAAGCCAATTACCTTGTACTGCGACAACCAGTCTGCACTACATATCGCAGCCAATCCTGTGTTTCACGAACGAACAAAACATATCGAGATTGACTGCCACACCGTGAGAGAGAAGGTCCAAGAAGGCATTTTGAAGCTGCTCCCTGTTTCATCAGCAAATCAGGTTGCTGATATCTTGACTAAGCCTCTAGCACCCAATCCTTTCTTATCTTGTGAAGTCAAGTTGGGTCTGATCAATTTTCACACTCCCAACTTGTGGGGGGATGTAGCCAGATTATAGTAGAGTAGATTAATAGTTTAACAGCATGTATAACAAGCTGTCCCACTTAGTAAATTAACATCAGTATTAGTTAGAGTAGAGTAAGGAATTTATTCAGGCAGTTATCAAATGTGTGGCTCACATTGAGTGTATATATATCAGTTTACAATAATGAAATCACACTTTTTGCCTCTCTTTGCTATTTCACATTTTCTGAGTCTCCCTCTCTTGCGTGGAGTAACTCCTCTGCCTCACCACCACGCTCTGCAACCGAACAGAGTTTTCACAATTACTGATGTTCACGACCGTGAATAGCTATTTAACATTATCGATGAACCCTCTTCTTTTTTCTTGAAAATAGAAAATAGAACGAAAAAAAAAAGAAGTAAGAACAATAAAGAAAAAGAAGGAAGAAAAAAAAATCCAACAATATAGAAGGGAAAAAAAAAACGAAAAAAGGAAAATGTAACACCAACAAAAGAAGATGATGAAAAAACGTGAGATTCATTGAAATGCTTGATTTATGTGTACTCTCCTTTTCATGACCACCCCTTAAAAAAATAATTGTATTTTTGAAATACTTACTTTATCTTTTGAGGACAATATTTAGACATCTAAATACTATGATTTGACTAAATGATTAGGGGATACTTTTAATACCGCAGTTTGCTTAAGTTTTTTCTTTAACAATTGTGTTTTGTTTCACAAATTTAATTTTAATTTACTAAATTGTGTATCATCTTGCAATAATATTTATTCGTATAAATAATTATTTACGTGATTAATATAAAAAATAAAAAACTTTAAATATTTTACTCTTGATGACTTATTGATCTCTCAACTCATAAAGTAGTAGAAAAATTATTACATCAAATATTCATATAAGATAATGCAAACTCACAAAACACAGAAGATTCACAATGACTTATATTATATGTTTCACCTTAAAGAAAGTACTAACCAAAATTAGAAATGCATTCCGCAATGCAAAAGGTTCCTTCTTTATCGGCTTAAGCGCATACAGCATCTTACATTCCTTGATGCACTGAAAAAAGTTATGTGCAATATGATAGGATGGAGTCCAAGGCTGTTCACTAATATTGTTTTGAAATTCAGCAATGGCGGAATAAATAACTACTTGAATAATCAATGTTGCAATTGCAAGTGCTACACCATTCCTAGCCATGGATCTCTATTTCTTTTAATTTTGTCATGTAATTAGAAGTTTGTAACAAAACATGTTTTATACCAGCTTATTAGAGCCTTCCTTAATATTATTATATGCAACATAATTCTCGGACGAGTTATTAGGATATTTCATTTTTAGTTCGTATCCCTACATCACACTAAGAGCTACTTATTATCAACGTAATAAAAAGAATTTCAATTTAGCAAAGTGTTGCTTAGAGTAGCTTCTTATCTTAGTAAAGTTTGACTGCCTCTTAAGCTTAACATATTAGAATGTTAATACTATTTGATTTTGTAGGTATGTCTAAAATGAGCTCAACAATTATGTGCTTATTGAATAAGCCATATTCATATACATCATTAGATTTTATTAGATGAAAATCAAAGGCTAATATAAAAGAAGAGTATTGATGGACTCTAATAAATATAAAATATCTTAATATATAAATAAATACTTTAAATGACAATACTTTAATACACAATACTTTATATGGCTCTACACATATATAACAATGACACCTGACCATCCTCACTAATCAAAATCTCTACCTATCTCCTTTCATTAATTCATTATTGCCACGGACAGGGAGAAGAAAGAAAGGCCGCGAGAGAGACCGTGGGTGAGGGAGGAAACTATGACTCCTTTGATATTTCGGTTTCGATTTTTTGAGATCCGTAATTCTAATAAAAAATCTAATCCAGTAAAAGTATTCGTATTCTCCTTCTCTACATGTTGGCGTTATTTTTTTTCGGTAGAAATCGATGGTGACGTAGCTTTCCTGCCCCTTGAGTTCGGCCAACTGGAGTTTTAAGAAGCACAGATGATTTCTGACGCTTTTCTCTTCAGCAGCTCGGTCAGAAAGTTTTTCTGGAGCTTTCGTTGATTTTGATTTCATACGGAGATAGAGGATTTCGTTTTTAAAATTATAAGTTTTTAATTTAAGAATGTAAAAAAACTTATTGAGTGTTTGCAAACAATTTACACGTATTTTGTGTGTCTAATTGATGAGAATTGGTTGTAATTGTGAGTGTTGGTCAATTTGGTGTTGCTTACTAAATTGAAATGTGATTGAGTTTATAAATTGGGTTTGAATTGAGACTGTGTTTGATATTGGGATTTATGGTTATGGAAGTGGATGGTAACTAATTTTGGTATTAGTATGATAGTGAATAGGTGCTGATAAATGGCTGGTAAAAATACGCAAGAAGGTGATTTTGGTTAGTATTAAATGTTAAACGAGTATGATCGGAGGAATTTGTAAAGTTTGAATGAAGAAATGAATTTCCTTTAATTTCAAAAGCATAAGATTTGAAACGGGCTAATTTTATTGAAATAGAAAGAGGCTTAGCTTTAAAGAAAATGATTTGATTCTATTTGATATTTTGAACGGTGTGAATATTGAAAATGATTTGTTACTTGAAAATGTTTTGAAAAGGGTTTGAAAGGTGGTTAGGTTGGGATCCTTGAAGGGTGGCAAAACCCGGATTTTAAAGTAATTGTTGCCAAATTTTTATAAAACTCTAAGACTTTATTTAAAGTGTTATTTAAAAGCAAATTTAATTTAAGAATATTACTTGATTTCGATTTATTACGAAAAGAGTTTTGTTTTCAAACCGATTTATTAAGAAAAGTATGATGTTTTAAACTCAATCTTTTGAGAAGGAATTTTACTTTAAGTTATGTTTTGGGTTCGGTTTGATAAGAAAGAAAAGAAGAGGAAGAACGAAAAGTAAAGGAAAGAAAGATAATTAAATGAATCTCTGCCACAGGAGAGCAGAGAACAAAGATTAAAGGAATATATGAATTAATGAAATGACTGCCACAGGAGAGCAGATGTGACATTGTTTGGGCCTTAGTGCCAAATGTAAAGTGGGGACGCCCACACACTGAGAACTGTTTTCCAAATGTACGCTTATTGATTTAGAAAGTCACACTGTATGCGGCCTAGCCGTACGACTTATAAGCATAGTTATCAGAACTAAACCGGTGATCGAACCGGTTAAGTTACTGGGTCACTGAGTTACTGGTTCAACCGGTGGGTCATTGGTTGAACCGGTCAATCCGGTATATATATTTATTTTATTATTATATTATTATAGGTAAAAACTCACATACAGTTGTTTTCCTGTGAAGTTGATATTTAAGAACTGTTAGATGATTTGATAAATTTGACTAAATATCATCTAAAAAATTTCAACTATCAACTTCATATGAAAACAACTCTTAAATAAAATATAATTGATTTAAAAATGAGTGGCTTTAAAATTAAAATAAATTGAATATAAATAAAATAAAAACTTGGTATATGTATTATAATATGTATATATTTTAACAAGAAGTGTGTTAGCATGGTGGTACAACCTTCCTCCCTACATCCTTAAGGGAGGGAGTTCGAATTCAGACTTGACCGGTTCGGTTCGGTCCGATTTTTATAGGATTTGACCGGTTTTTACCGGTTCAGATTGGGTTTGACCGGGTTAATGTCTTAAACGGTCCGAAGGTTAGACCGGACCGGTATTAGGTCCAGTTCACCGATTTTCCAGTTGAATCGGTCGGTCCGGTCCAATTTTGATAACTATGCTTATAAGCACACTGTATGCGTCTGGAAAGCCATATATGGGACTTGTACCCGGGTAATGTCGGGAGCGGGTAGGCAACCGACACATGAGCTCATGGCCTGCATTAGGAATAGACATGCATCATGTTGTTTGTACATTTGTATTTGGTTGAGTTTGCTTGTATTACTTTTCTGTGATTGTGCTGTTTGACTTGTTTGTATGTTGGTTTGAATCCCTTACTTGTGCTGTTAGTTCACGGATGTGTTGAGGGGAGATGTTGTGGTTGAAATATGATTATGTGGCTGAGAGATGGTTAGTATGATTAATTTTGTGATTAAAATCTATTTTGAGTTTAGAAATTTAGAGAAAATTAATTATTTATCTAAAGTAGAAATAAAAGTATTTTCAAAGGTTTAACAAAATAGTTTTACTAAGTAAGTTAATTATTTGCGTTAAATTCATTACTTTTACGGCATTCCCATTCCCTACTGAGAACGTGTGGTTTGTTCTCACCCCAAAATCTTCCACCCTTTCAGTGACAGGTTCGGAGACTTAGTTTGAAGCCGCGGGCGATTAAGAGTTTTATTTAAGTTAAATTTATGTGTGGAGTTGTTTTCATAGAGTTCCCTCGCCTCTGTTAATTAGGAGTTTATTTTACCCAGAGGGATAAGTAATGTTTTCGAGTTTTATATTGAATTTGTTTGTATGAAATTTATTATTAGTAATAACTATGTGATTACTATTACTTGAAGATCTTTGATATGTGGTTAGAATATTCTATATTTATTAAAGTCCATCAATGCTCTTCTTTTATATTAGCCTTTGATTTTTATTTAATAAAATCTAATAATCTATATAAATATGACTCATTCAATAAACACATAATTGTTGAGCTCGTTTTAGACATACCCAAAATCCTTATATAATATATTTGTCGTTAGATGATGTTCAAAATAAAATATACCCTATAAAAAAATGGGAAAAGCTTCCTAACTAATAAAACTATTAAAGCATAATATGGATGTGCTTTTCCATGTATAATAATACCGGGGGAAGAAAAGGAATGTTCTAATTATTTATAAAAATTAACATTGATACAGTATTAGCGAAAGTTACTTATAATTAGGATAAAGCGTATGTTTTGTTTGAAGTTTATAAAAAATTTAAAAAATATTCTTAATTTTTATTTTATTTTAATTTTATCTCAAAAGTTTTTAATTTATATTAAATGTATCACTAATAACTAAATTTCCAAGAAGTTTAGGACCAAAACTAGAAGTTAGTGCCAAAAACGGTTCTACCTTATTCATGTTGAATGTTATCTTTATGAAGTTATTGTGAAATCAAAATTAAAATTTGTTGAGATAAATTTAAAATAAAATAAAATTTAAAAATATTTTTAAATTTTTTAATAAATAATGAAGACAAAAAATATATCTTATATATATTATTTACTTTTTTTTCTTTAATAATTTATTGATCTCTTGACAAATATTCATAAAAGTTATACCAAAAACTCAAAATAATTTGCAATAAATTAGATACTTAATTAGGACTACATATGAATTGGATAATATCTGCATATTCATGGTAATTATTCACATTCGATCTGAATTTTGCGGATATTATTCGATCTGCAGAGTCATCAGATCAGCTTAGTTTCAATCCGCATTATGGTAGAATCGGATTACAGATTTGACAATGATATTCGTGGATCCGATCCACAAATCCGTATATCCGCACGTCTCATATAAATAGCATAGTTTATGATATCTTGTTATTAATTTTTTATAAAATATATTATTAAAAAATGTTAAGTACACATAAAAGAGATACAAAGATGCATAAAATTATGATTAAAGATCTGATTTTTATTCAATTTTTTTCCGGTATATAATTGTGACCCAAATATGTATAGATTTTATTAGATTTAGGGTCGTGTTAGAATTTAAAAAATAAATCTAATATATATTTAGGGTCGAATCTAAATTAGGACAAATCCAATTTTATTCTGTCTATATACACTCCTAGTTTAGACTATAAAAGTGTGATCCTAAGTACACAATATAAGATTGCCATAATATTACGTAATCAAAAATAATATTTGTAATGAAATTCAATTAATTAAGCATTTCAAATCTTATTTGATCCATTTTTCATTATGTGCTTCCATCAGTTCTACTTTTCTGTTAAAAAATTTGCTATTATCAATAGTTTTACTGATGGCGGAAGCGTTAGCACAATCTTTTACTATTGGTCAAGACGTTGATAAATATAACGGTCCCTCTTCGATAATTTTTTACCAATATTACTGACGTTTACGATCTTAAATATAGCTATTTAACATTAATACATTATCGATGAACCTTCTTCTTTCTTTTTTTTTTTTCTGAAAATAAAAAATAGGAAGAAAAAAGGAAGTAAGAACAATAAAGAAAAAGAAGGAAGAAAAAAAACCAATAATATAAAAGGAAAAAAAATAAAAAGAAAAAGGAAAATGTAAAACCAACAAAAGAAGATGATGAAAAAACTTGAGATTGATTGAAGTGCTTGATTTATGTGTACTCTCCTTTTCATGATTACCCCTTGTCCTAGCTTCTATTTTCTCTTTCACCCACCTCATAATATACCACTTAATATTAGATGCAATAAAAAATAATTGTACTTTTGAAATACTTATTTTATCTCTTGAGGATAATATTTAGACATCTAAATACCATCATTAATAATTAGGAGATACTTCTAATACCACAATTTGCTTATAAGTTTCTCTTTGACAATTGTGTTTTGTTTCGTGAGTTTAATTTTAATGTACTGAATCGTGTACCATTCTACAATAACATTTATTCGTTTGAATTATTATTCATGTGATCAATATAAAAAATAAAAACCCTAAATATTTTACTCTTTATGATTTAGTGATCTCTCAACTCATACAGTAGTAGAAAAATTATTACATCAAATATTCATATAAGATGATGCAAACTCACAAAACACAGAAGATTCACAATGACTTATATTATATTATATGTTTCACCTTAAAGAAAGTACATACTAACCAAACATAGAAATGCATTCCCGAATGCAAAGTTCCTTCTTTATCGGCTCAAGCGCATACAGCATCTCACATTCCTTGATGCACTGATAAAGGGCATTACGTGCAATATAATAGGATGGAGTCCAAGGTTGTTCACTAATATTGTTTTGAAACTCAGCAATGGCGGAATAAGTAACTACTTGAATAATCAATGTTGCAATTGCAAGTGCTACACCATTCCTAGCCATGGATCTATCTCTATTTCTTTTTGTCATGTAATTAGAAGTTTGTCACAAAACATGTTTTATACAACCTTAGAGCCTTCCTTAATATTATTGCAACATAATTCTCGGACGAGTTATTAGAATATTTCATTTTTAGTTCGTATCCCTACATTACACTAAGAGCTACTTATTATCAACGTAATAAAAAGAATTTCAATTTAGCAAAGTGTTGCTTAGAATAGCTTCTTATCTTAGTAAAGTTTGACTGCCTCTTGAGCTTAACATATTAGAATGTTAATACTATTTGATTTTGTACAAAATCCTTATATAATATATTTGTCGTTAGATGATGTTCAAAATAAAATATAGCCTATAAAAAATGGGAAAAGCTGCCTAACTAATAAAACTATTAAAGCACAATATGGATGTGTTTTCCAAAATAAAAGTAATGTGATTAAGTGTAATTTATTTAGGTGTAATTAAAAAATAATTGAATACTATGTACAGTAAAAAATTAATATTATTGAAAGATATAATTAAATCAAAATTTATTTCTAGGTATAAGTTTTTGTCCCCAACGTTTTCGTTCTATTTAAGTCCCCAACGTTTCAAAATCGTCTCAATTTTGTCTTACTGTAAATTCTGTTAACGGATCCCTAACGGCAGGACAACATTGAGTCAATTTTAGAACGTTAGGGACTTAAATAGGACGATTAAAACGTTAGGGACAACTCTGGGACTTATCCCAAATGTTGAGAATAAAAACGATACTTTACTCTTTATAAAAATTAACATTGATTCGGTATTAACAAAAGTTACTTATAATTAGGGTAAAGGATATGTTTTGTTTGAAGTTTATAAAAAATTTAAAAAATATTCTTAATTTTTATTTTATTTTAATTTTATCCAAAAAAATTAATTTATATTAAATATAATGCATATGGCATTCCTACTACCTTTTTTTTTTAGCGAGACAAACTCATTACCTAGTCCTAAGAGAGGGAAGTGAAGGGGGTGTATAGTGGATTAGTGGTCAAGAAATGTCTCAACAAACCAACGGTTTAAACTATACATGCATGATATAGTCACAAAAAAAGGGAATAATGTTGGGTAATCAATAATTTTCTTAAACAATATGAACAACCACCAATCAAATCAAAGTACATTATACTTCTAAATTATCCATCTAAATCTTAATATTAGAATAACCATCCGCACACCTAGTAAAATAAATATCTGATATATCTATTATTCACATTGTTTAATATTTTTATTGTCTACTTATACTTTTTTATTATTTAATAATGTCACCACAGAGAATCAGAATCAATAAAGAAGTTAGCAAAATGTTAGTGTTGTTGGTGATGACGATAATAATAATGGAGGAGGAAGAAGAAAAGGAAAGAGAAGATCAAAGAAATTCAAAAAAAAAAAAAAAAAACAGAAATAGGAGGAGGAGATGGATGTGGTGGTGGTATGATGGTGGTGATGATAATATTGAAAAAAAGATAAAAAAAAAAAAAAGAGGAAGAGGAAAAGGAGAAAAAAAAGAAGACAAAGCCTCACTTAGCGTAAACTAAATAACTTAATTGCTTAATTGCATAAATCACTTAAATGTGTAGCAAAATTCTAAATTAAGATAATAAATATATATTTTATAAAAATTACAAAATTAATAATAATTAACTCTTTACTTTACTATTTTATTAAAATTTTCACTTAAAAAGATTCAAATTTTTTATTTCTATTCTCGCAATAGCAATAAATACAAAATAATAGACCCTCTAGCACTTCGTCTCCTTCAAAATCACATTTTTCTGCCGTTGCCAGACAGTCCATAACGCATTAAGAGTTTAAGACATTTATTAATGCATTTCTCCCTCTTTCTCGAATTAAATATATAGTATTTCCAACACTTCTTGACACATTGATAAAGCTGAGCCGAATTTGAAGGTTTTTCTGAAACAACATCTTGAAATTCAGCGACGATAGAAAAAATAAAAAATCCAACCATCAATAATGTAAGAGTTGAACAATTCCTGTCCATGGCCCCCTAGTCTATTTTGTGTTGCAATTAGAAGTTTACAAAAGACTAGGGTTTATATACATGTTTAATTTTTTAAATATTATTATATGCAATATGATTCTAGAATTAGGATATTCCAGCTCTCTTAGTATGTGTTCTCTCCTTACACTAAAGAGTTACAAGATACAAATACAAATAAATCAAAATTTCATTGCTGCGAAGTGTTGTTATAAAGTTTATTATTTTGGTTGAACTTAATTGTCTTATGAATATGACAAATTTTAGAAAAATAATCTAGAGTTAACTATTAATTCGGTATTTAAAAAATTTAACTGCAGATAAAAAAATCTTTAAAAAATGTTGTCTGATAAAATGAATTTTGGAAGATTTGAAAATGTAATAAAAATAATCAATAAATATTATATTTTTTGTAAATGACAAAAAAATTTGCGTATTTAGTTAACATATTCATTTGATTTGGATTTTTGTAACAATATTTGAATAAATATTTAGAAAATACATAAACAATGACAAAATTTGATCTCTAGATTTTTCTTTTTATTTTTCAAAAAATATAGTAATTCATAATTACAAAATTTTTAAAAAATTTATTTGAC
>NC_029785.2:6727413-6741565 GCF_000816755.2 Arachis ipaensis
TTTTAAGGTTACTTTTATTAGTGATATAAACTTTAATTTCAGGATACTTGTAAACCCCGGTTAAATTAGTGGATAATTAGTCAATAAATTAGTTTTTAATAAGAAAGATTAGAAATACAAAAATAATATTAAATTAGGATAAAAGCTCATCGAAACGAGAATTTTGACACTGATTTCGAAAAAAACGGTCTAAGATTGGACCAAACGGTCCAAGATTGGACCGAATGGGCCGAACCGGTTGAACCGGACCCAAACTGGGTTGTGGGCCCAATCAATCCAATAATTAAAAAGAGCCACGGGCTCTTCTTTCTCTTCATTTCCCACAACGACGCAGCAAGGCTCCCAGGGAAGAGAAGAAGAGAAATACGTTTACGGTGAATTCGATTTTCCGTAACTTTTCCGTCCGAGCTCCAATCGCCGCACCGTTTGCGGCCACGCGTTCACCGCGTCGAGCTCTACGTTTCTATCGGAGCAATTTCATAGGTAACTCGTTATTTTATACTCAGCCTTCATTTCCCCCAATTTTCGAATTTGAGAAGGAATATTGAATTTCTTTGATTTCTTATGTTTTAGGATCCAATTAGCTTGACGAAAATGTTCACTCTTGCTTATGTGAAGCTTGGGTAAGGTGAGGATACGATAATTCTATTTTATTTTCATTGAATTCGAGCTTTGAGTATTAAATTGGATATATATGTGTTATGAATGTGTATTAGGTTGTGAATAAATAATTGGAGCTTGAAATTGTGAATACTGGAACTTGGAAGAAGTGGATTAGTTGAGTTTTGAGGGGCTGCCTTAGTTTTGAATAAATAACTTTGGTCGTTACGTGGAAATCAGCCAAGGTATGGTTTAGGTTTCTTGCATTTAATATATAATGTTCTGTGAAAACTTAGGCTAGATGACCATAGGATAAGTTGGAATGCAGGTGTATGTTTAATGTTTAGTAATTTGTCGATGAATATATTTGGTTGAAGTTTATTGGATAATATATTTGGTTGAAGTTTATTGGATAATTAGTTATTAATTTTGGATGGTGAATGTTGTTATGTTAATTTGGAGAGAATTATGGTTGAATGTTATTGTTGATGAACATGGTTGATGAACATGTTATTTTGTATCTTTGGCACTCTATTCCTACTTCTGTTATCATATGTTCAATAGTTACGGTTTCCTTAGCATGCAAGTTAACTCGTTCTTTGAGCGTTGCGCTTTTATTTTGCGATTTTTATTTCCTCTATTCTTCAAGGCTCCTAGCATATTATAATTCTTCTGCTATTATATGTACTCATTTTATTTTAGAGGTCGTAATACCACACCACCTCTGTCTTACGACTTAAGCGTAAAGCTTAGTGTGGTAGGGTGTTACATTATGGTATCAGAGCAGTTCGTTCCTATAGAGTCTGAAAGACGGACTGGTTGTACTTCTGTGCATTCTCTGTATATGTGTTTATGTGCTATTAGGATATTTGATTGATATATATGGCATAAACGTTTGTGAGCATGCATTTGGAACTTAAAGCATTAGACCTGCGATATTGAGACTGATCAACTTAATATCACTTGTTTGGTGTGTATAGGGACCAGATGTCGACTCGCGGACGCGGTCGCGGGAGAGGTAGAGGTAGGACAGGCACTGTTACTCCTGCTCCCATAGGGAATGATCCAGTAGACTTTATGGCTGCCCTGGGAAATATGGCTGCAGCTATGCAGGCAACAGCCGAGGCACTGGGTAATCAGATAAATCAGGGTAATCATGGAAACAATAATGATGAGGATGGTCCTATGACACTTGCTACATTTCTGAAAGTTCGTCTTCCGACCTTCAGGGGAACCTCAAATCCCACTGATGCAGATAATTGGATTCAAGCTATGGAAAGGGCGTTGCAGGCCCAACAGGTTCTTGAAGAGCAATGGGTTGAATTTGGAACTTATCAGTTGCAAGGTGAAGCTCAGTATTAGTGGCAGGGAACACGACGTATCCTGCCGCCTGATGGTGCTGAGATTCCTTGGGAGGTTTTTCGGATAGAATTCTATAAGAAATACTTTCCTAATTCAGCTAGAAATGCCAAGGAACTTGAATTAATGCAGTTAAAGCAGGGAGAGATGACTATTGCTGAGTATACTAGTAAATTTGAGGAGTTATGTCGCTTTTCTCGTATCTGTCAAGGTGCGCCTGAAGATTTTGCTAAATGGAAGTGTATTAAATATGAGGGAGGTCTTCGGAGCGATATTCTGAGCTTTGTTGCCCCAATGGAGATCATGGTGTTTTCTGAATTGGTGAATAAGAGTAGGGTGGCTGAGGATTGTGTGAGGAAGGCGACAGCAGAGAAAGAAAGTTTGAGGGTGCCTTTCCAGAGGCCTTCAGGGAGGAACTTTGCTCCAAGAGGTAGGAATTTCAAGCGTGGAGGCTTTGTTCCACAGCAGACTCAGGGTCAAGGTAATTACAGAAGGCCGAATACTAATGCTAGTCAAGGAAAAAAGGTTTGGGAAGCAGCCACAGCAAGATCTGAATTGTCAGAAGTGCGGAAGGATAGGATCTGAGACTGGTAGAGTGCAGCAGCCGGGGAGAGTATACACCACTTCTACCATCAGTGCTGAGGGATCTAAGACACTGATTAGAGGTAATTGTGAAATGGCTGGTAAAATCTTAAATGCTTTATTTGATTCAGGAGCAAGTCATTCATTTATTGTAATTGAAAAGGCCAATGAGTTAGGATTGAGAATGGTGGTCTTAGGTTATGATTTGAAAGTATATAATGCTACTCATGAAGCTATGGTGACTAGGATAGGATGTCCACAAGTTCCCTTTCGAGTACAACAGCGTAAATTTGTGCATGATTTGATTTGTTTGCCTATGACTGGTCTTGATCTCATCTTGGGATTGGATTGGTTATCCAAGAATAATGTTTTGCTTGATTGTTCTGAGAAGTCAGTACAGTTTATGCCGGAAGGGTCAGAAGCACCGGTTGTGGTGAATAGTTACTATTTGAATTCTATGATAGTAAACTGTTCTGGAACTGAATGTCAGGGTATTATGTTATTAACTGCGGGAGTATCAGATGATGATCAGAGTTTAGAACAGATTCCGGTTGTATGTGAATTTTCAGATGTGTTTCTGGATGATATCAATGAATTTCCACCTAATCGGGAAGTGGAATTCACAATTGAGTTGGTGCCTGGAGCCGGGCCGATTTCAATTACTCCTTATAGGATGTCACCTTTAGAAATGGCTGAATTGAAAGCTCAGTTGGAAGATCTGTTGGGTAAGCATTTTATCTGACCAAGTGTTTCTCCGTGGGGAGCGCCAGTGTTACTGGTAAAGAAGAAGGATGGGAGTATGCGGCTGTGTGTCGATTATCGGCAATTGAATAAGATCACTGTGAAGAATAAATATCCGTTACCTAGAATCGATGATCTAATGGATTAGTTATAGGGTGCCGGTATGTTTTCTAAGATTGACCTGTGATCCGGGTATCATTAGATAAGGGTTAGAGACGAGGATATTCCGAAAACTGCTTTCAGTACGTGTTATGGTCATTATGAGTATACAGTAATGTCTTTTGGGTTAACTAATTTCCCGGTAGTATTTATGGATTATATGAACAGGATTTTCCGACCGTATCTGGACAAGTTTGTTATTGTCTTCATTGATGACATTCTTGTTTACTCTAAGACTGAAGAGGAACATGCTGATCACTTGCGAACTGTGCTGCAAATTCTGAGAGACAGGAAGTTATATGCTAAGTTATCTAAATGTGAGTTCTGGAAAAGTGAAGTGAAGTTTCTTGGCCACGTGGTGAGTAAGCAGGGGATAGCTGTGGATCCTGCTAAGGTGGAGGCAGTGATGAATTGGGAGCGACCAACTTCAGTGACAGAGATCAGGAGTTTTCTAGGTTTGGCGGGGTATTATCACAGATTCATTAAGGGATTTTCACAGCTCGCCTTACCTTTAACTAAGTCGACTAGGAAGGATACACCTTTTGTCTGGACTCCGAAATGTGAAGAGAGTTTCCAAGCATTGAAGCACAGGTTGACTACTGCACCCGTGTTGGTATTACCTGAACCAAGCGAATCGTTTGAAGTGTACTGTGATGCATCACTGAAGAGTTTAGGGTGCGTTCTGATGCAGCACCAGAATGTTGTAGCATACGCATCACGGCAGTTAAGGCTGCATGAGATGAACTACCCGACACATGATTTAGAACTTGCTGATGTTGTGTTTGCTTTAAAAATTTGGAGGCACTACCTCTATGGCGTTAAGTTTCATGTTTTCTCAGACCATAAGAGTTTGAAGTATCTTTTTAAGCAGAAAGAGTTGAATATGCGTCAGAGGAGGTGGATGGAGCTTTTGAAAGATTATGATTTAGAATTTGAATTATCATCCAGGAAAAGCGAACGTTGTGGCGAACGCCTTGAGTCGGAAGTCTGTATATGCAGCTTGGATGATGCTACAGGAGGAAGAGTTACTGAGGGCATTTCAAGGTTTGAATTTGGGAGTTAAAGAAGAATATGGAATTCTATGTTTGAGTCAGTTGCAGATCTCAAGTGATTTTAAATCAGAACTTCTGAAGGCTCATCAAGATAGTGAAGCGTTACGTAAAGTATTACCAGCAGTTGAACACGAGAAACAGTGGAGAGTGTCAGAAGAACATGATGGTTTGTGGAGGTTCAAGAACCGGATTATTGTGCCAGATATCGGAGACCTGCGACAGAGTATTTTGAAGGAAGCTCATAAGAGTGGATTCTCAATTCACCTGGGGAGTACTAAAATGTATCAGGATCTAAAAATGATGTTCTGGTGGCCAGGTATGAAGAATGATGTGGTATTGCATGTATCTAAATGTTTAACATGTCAGAAGGTGAAGATTGAGTATCAGAGACCATCAGGGACCCTTCAGCCTTTGGAGATTCCACAATGAAAATGGGAGAGTATCGCAATGGATTTTGTGATAAGTTTGCCTAGAACCCAATCTGGTTGTGACGCTATTTGGGTGGTTGTGGATCGACTGACAAAATCAGCTTACTTTTTTCCTATCCGAATAAGTTGTACAATGGAAGAATTAGCTCGAATGTATATTAAAGAGATTGTCAGGTTACATGGCGTACCTTCTACCATTATATCTGACAGGGATCCTCGCTTTACATCAAGATTCTGGGGAGCTTTCCAGCGTGCATTTGGGACTCAGCTAAGCTTGAGTACTGCGTATCACCCTCAGACAGATGGTCAGTCAGAAAAAACTATTCAGACCTTGGAGGATATGCTAAGGGCTTGTGTTTTGGACCAGCCGGCGAGCTGGGATCGGTATATGCCATTAGTGGAATTTGCTTATAATAATAGCTATCATGCGAGCATCGAAATGGCTCCATATGAGGCTTTGTATGGCAGAAAATGTCAATCTCCGTTGTGTTGGTATGAAACTGGAGAAAGGAGTTTATTAGGGCCTGAGGTGATAGCTGAAACGACTGAGCAGATAAAGAAGATTCGTAGTCGAATGCTTATAGCCCAAAGCTGCCAAAAGAGTTATGTTGATCAGAGACGAAAGCCTTTGGAGTTCGAAGAAGGAGAACATGTCTTTCTTAAAGTTACACCAACCACTGGAGTGGGAAGAGCTATTAAGACTAAGAAACTGAATCCCCGTTATATTGGGCCATTTGAGATCCTGAAGAGAATTGGACCAGTGGCTTATAGAATTGCCTTACCGCCATATCTTTCGAATTTGCACGATGTGTTTCATGTGTCACAGCTTCGGAAGTATACTCCTGACGCAAGTCATGTTCTAGAACCGGAACCAATCCAAATAAGAGAAGATCTAACACTTCCAGTAACTCCACTGAGAATTGATGACACCAGTGTTAAACGGTTACGCGGGAAGGAAGTATCATTGGTAAAAATAGCTTGGAGTCGAGCTGGTATCGAGGAACATACCTGGGAACTCGAATCAAATATGCGAAAGGACTACCCACATCTCTTTTCAGGTAACTGAATTTGAATTTTGAGGGCAAAATTCTTTATTAGGTGGGTAGGATGTAAACCCCGGTTAAATTAGTGGATAATTAGTCAATAAATTAGTTTTTAATAAGGAAAATTAGAAATACAAAAATAATATTAAATTAGGATAAAGCTCATCAAAACGAGAATTTTGACACTAATTTTGAAGAAAACGGTCTAAGATTGGACCGAACGGGCCGAACCGGTTGAACCGGGCCCAATCAGTCCAATAATTAAAAAGAGCCACGGGCTCCTCTTTCTCTTCATTTCCCACAACGACGCAGCAAGCCTCCCAGGGAAGAGAAGAAGAGAAATACTTTTAATGGTGAATTCGATTTCCCGTAACTTTTCCGTCTGAGCTCCAATCGCCGCACCGTTTGCGGCCACGCGTTCACCGCGTCGAGCTCTACGTTTCTATTGGAGAAATTTTATAGGTAACTCATTATTTTATACTCAGCCTTCATTTCCCCCAATTTTTGAATTTGAGAAGGAATATTGAATTTCTTTGATTTCTTATGTTTTAGGATCCAATTAGCTTGAGGAAAATATTCACTCTTGCTTATGTGAAGCTTGGGTAAGGTGAGGATACGATAATTCTATTTTATTTTCATTGAATTTGAGCTTTGAGTATTAAATTGGATATATATGTGTTATGAATATGTATTAGGTTGTGAATAAATAATTGGAGCTTGAAATTGTGAATACTGGAACTTGGAGGAAGCGGATTAGTTGAGTTTTGAGGGGCTGCCTTGGTTTTGAATAAATAGCTTTGGTCGTTACGTGAAAATCAGCCAAGGTATGGTTTAGGTTTCTTGCATTTAATATATAATGTTCTGTGAAAACTTAGGCTAGATGACCATAGGATAAGTTGGAATGTAGGTGTATGTTTAATGTTTAGTAATTTGTCGATGAATATATTTGGTTGAAGTTTATTGGATAATATATTTGGTTGAAGTTTATTGGATAATTAGTTATTAATTTTGGATGGTGAATGTTGTTATGTTAATTTGGAGAGAATTATGGTTGAATGTTATTGTTGATGAACATGGTTGGTTTGGTGCTTGTTGATTAACTAATGATTTGGTGAATTATTGATTTGAGGTATAACTATTGTGGAGGTTATTGTGATAATGAGGTATTTTGTGTTAAAAGCCTAGAATTTGTGAGCTATGATTCTTAGTTGAATTTTGGTTGTTGGATTTGAATATTGTATGAGTTTAATTGTTGATCTGAGGTAGATTTATTGTGGTGATTGTTATGATGATGAGGAAGGGTATGTTGAATTGAAAAGAATGCAGGTTTGGACCCGAAAAGGGTGGCAAAGTCTGAATTTTAGAGGAGATGCTGCCGAAATTTTATGAAAATTAGAGATTTTGTTTATATGATTATTTAAAAGAATTTAGATTCAAAGGTTATATGGTTTAATTTAGAGTTATTAAGAAAATGAGCATGTTTTAAGTTTGATTCATTTAGAAAAGAATGAATTATGTTTTGAATTGGAACTATTGATAGACGGAATGGGAGGTGCGATAATGAAGGATAAGGATTGAATATGATTGACGTATAATGATGAATGAGATGCAATTGAGAATGATGTGGATGTTGATGAATTATAATTGAATTATTTATATGGCTTATGAATTTGAATGATCTGAGATACAAGATTCCCTGGATTAAGTGCTGTGGCTTGCCACCACGTGTACCAGGTTGAAAACTCGATACTCTGTTGACCCTA
Organism: Arachis ipaensis; assembly: GCF_000816755.2. NCBI lineage: Eukaryota > Viridiplantae > Streptophyta > Magnoliopsida > Fabales > Fabaceae > Arachis > Arachis ipaensis. The sequence continues at coordinate 6,735,141 of NC_029785.2, forward strand.
CGACGTAAGTGTGACCGGGCACTATATAAATTCCCGGGAATGTTACCCCCATTGAGCAATATTGATTATTTGAAAAAAAAGCTATGCATAGACTCTTGGGGATGCACGTCGAGGGACAGTCTAAGTACAATTCAGACTTGTCGGGTTGGCTGGATAACCGACAGATGAGCCTCATCAGCCATAGGATAGGCATGCATTATATGCATATTATTTGAACTACTTGCTTGTGCTTTAATTGGGTGTGCTTAAATGTATTTGTCATGTTAAATGTGTATTTGTTACCTGCAGTATTTGTAACCTTCTTGTGCTTGTCTTTATCTGTTTATCTGTCTGTGAAATGCATGATGGAGTTGGAGGTATGGAGGAATGGCAGAATGGGATTTAGATTTAAGGTTAAGTTAAGTTATGTTTAAATATCCTTAGAAAACCACCTTTTATGGCTTCTGTTTAATACTTTAAGCTCTATAATCTGAGTGTCGGCGTTCTAGGATTGCCTCTGGCATTCCCAGGACCTTATATATTATGTGTGTGACACCTTTACCATACTGAGAACCTCCGGTTCTCATTCCATACTATGTTGTTGTTTTTCAGATGCAGGTCGGGAGCCGTCTTGTTAGGCGTCTGAACTCTTAAAGTGGAGGGGTTACTGGATAGTGTTGTTGTATAGTTTTGTTGTACAGTGATGTATATATATGTACTTAGCTTTCTCTCCACATAACTTGTCCTTTTTGGTCCTCTTAGAGGTTTATGGAGAGGCAGGATTGTGTATATGTACTTTTGGATTTTGGATATGTATGTATATATGTGTAGATATTCTCCGGCCAGTCTTGACTTCGCAGGCTGAGTTAGGAGCTTGTTATTTTGTATCTTTGGCACTCTATTCCTACTTCTATTATCATATGTTCAATAGTTATGGTTTCTTTAGCATGCAAGTTAACTCGTTCTTTGAGCGTTGCGCTTTTATTTCGCGATTTTTATTTCCTCTATTTTTCAAGGCTCCTAGCATATTATAATTCTGCTATTATATGTACTCATTTTATTTTAGAGGTCGTAATACCACACTACCTCTGTCTTACGACTTAAGCGTAAAGCTTAGTGTGGTAGGGTGTTACAATACTATTTTAGTAGTTACTCCTATTTTATATGATACACTAGTTGTTAGGTGGTGTTAAATATTACATATAGCCTACAAGAAAATGAAGAGTTACATGTAAGATTAAACATAAAACCATGTCATTTTATATGATTCAATTTTATTTTTAGAGTGAACTATCAATTTTGTCTCTGAATGATCAGGACAGCAACAAAAATAACTTTTACTTTTGTTAATGACAAAAAGATTTCATTACATAAGAATGAACTCATATATATTTGTTTAGATTATATTTGCCGAGATTATCTGCATGGGGAATTATTATTTGGTTTAATTATTCTCTCGGTCCTTATAGTTTTATTAAATTTTCAATCAGGTCCCTATACATTTTTTCTTTTCGATTGAGTCCCTATACGATATCAGATTTTGTAATTAAGTTCCTGCTGTGACAAAGACGCTGGAATTAACAAAATATTATGTTAAAGAAAATGAATATGCCTAACATTTGACTGAGTATTATGTATAGTTTAACATAATATTCTGTTAATTTCAACATTTTTATCACGATAAGAACTTAATTATAAAATCTGATATGGTATAAGGACTTACACTACAAGAAAGACGCTGAGAACCGTCGGATTTAGCATCTACGGTTACCGGTGGAGTTAGCGGCGGATTTTGCATCGGATACAAGGTAGCTTAGATTTTCTAAAAGGAAAAGTATAGGGTACTAACATATTATCTGTCAACTTATGCCAACTCTTATTTATAATTGTGTTTCATGGAAGTGTATTCGTGGATGTGTCTAATAATTAATATATTTTAAATACATATATAAAAAGACACATCCAGAAAATATATCTATAAAGATACTTCTATTAAACACAGTTATAAAAAAGACATTTTTATTAGACACATCCACGAACACACTTCCATGAAACACAATTATAGATAAGAGTTGGCAGAAGTTGGCAGATATGCTGTTGGTAACGTAGCGGAACCATTTCTAAAAATGTTTACCGTCAGATTCTATATTCCGACGATAAATCCGACGTTGATTAGGGGCGCGAAATATGATTTTGTTGGCGCCACAGTTACCGGCGAATTTACTGTCGATTTTAGCCAACAATAAATCGATTTAATGAAATGCTGCGTTTCACCTACTCCGACGGTAAATTCGACGGTAAATTAGTTTAAAATTCAAATGTGAACCCCTCCTCCCTCACTTGTCCGAGTTCTCTCTCTCTCCTATGGCACTCTCTCTCCTCTCGTGCTCCGCCATCGGAGGAGGTGTTGTCGGCGTTGCCGTCACCTGCCGGAGCCTCTGGTGCCACCGCCGCTGGACATTGTTGCCGCTAGAGCTGTCGATCACTACTGGGGACGTTGGGAATGCCGCCGTTGTTCTTAGTGGCCACTGCCGTCGGTGTCGCCGTTACTACTGGTACCACCACTGCTCTAGCATTCTGCAGCCAACATCAAAGGTAAGTTTGGTATAGTTTTTTTAATTTTATTAAGATTTTTATGTGAGTTTAGAGTTTTTTTTGTTAAATAGTTTATAAAATTATTGATTAAATAAATTTTTTGTGACTTTAGGTATTTGTATTTCACTAAATTGTTGACTAAATGATGGTAATGAAATTTGTGGTTAAGGTTTGATAAATAGTAGAATCTGTAAAAAAAAAAAGGACTACATAGCTGCAGCCGAAGAATAAATTTTTTGTGTTTATTTTCACAATTTTTTTGGTTTCTACTTTTTAAAAATAAAACACATAAATTTTTGAATACAGAAATTTGTGGATGAAAAAATAGAAATTCTATGTTTTTTTTAATAAACACAAATTTTAAAAGAAGAGAAGAGAAAAAAGACAAAAAAATAGATTTCTAATTTTATTAAAATATAATTTCATATTTAGTTAAAAAAAAAGGACTTATTCACTTAGTAGTTAGTACTATTTTAGGACCTCCATCTTATATCAGTTATATTTATTTATTTAATTATTTTCTGGGGATAAGATTATTAATGTCGGAAAAAGAAGCCGCGCGTGTATGTGTATATATAACTACATATAATATCAAGCGGTAAGTAGAAGATTCTCTTAATATTCCATATTCTGCCCCCAAGCACCTACCATAAAGCATAATGCATGTCATTTCTTGATATGTTTTTGCAAGCCACCTACTTCTGATCAAGACTTAACATGAGGACTTTCTATTAAAGGTGCGCCGTTCGTCAACCTTCTAGCTGTTAATCTGTCTTCATAAATTCCATTATGTTTATGATCAATGAGTTTGTTATTCATATTCAACTTCTATAGAACTTTTATACTTTATTAGACTTCAATTAACTCAAGAAGTTAACTTAGAAAGGATTACTCCTCTCATTTTCAAGACTTGGATTTTTGGAGTTTGAAATCTGTAGTATGAATATTTAGGGACGGCCCAAAACAACGAAAAGAAAATTAGAAGCTAGTGTGAATCTAGAGATTAACTCAGCTGAGGTTTTAGTTCAAATGATAAATCATGTATCTTTTAAACTTGACGAAGACCAAGTAATGGATATGAACTCTGTGTTAGATGTGTGAGTGTATAATGTGAGTGAGTTTATGCTTTTATGGTATAATGTCTAAAATTGGGGATTGTCCAATTCATCTGACACATTTTATATTTATTATTTTTTAAAATAAATTTATTCACTCCTTTTTTATTTTCTTCACATAAAACTTGTTCGTCATAAAATTATCCCTAATCTAAATCTGTTATGTTACATTGAATGTGAGCAAACACTTATAATTCATCTTTGCATTTTGGTGCAAATTATTAATTAGAAGGAAAACAAAAATATGCATTCAAATGGAAAATGGTCTTTTATCTTATTTTGAGGGGCGTAGTCTATCTTCTTTGCCATTATAGTTGTTTATTTATTGGGAGACAGTGGGTTGAAATTTCTTAGCTTAGATTCCAAGGATCTTCTTTCTTCTTTATATATATAATATTGAGTCTAATATATTGTTAAGGGGCTCTTTCTTCGGTTGGAAAGAGTATTAGGGTGCTTGAAGCTCCAGGAATATTTTAGGGATTATGAAAAACATAGGGGACTCTTTTTATAATAAATTTTCTTTTAAAAAATCCCCTACAAATGGTATATTTTACTCGAATTTAATTTTGATTTACTATCATTGTAAAGTAGTTTTACACGTGTATCCAATTACGTAACGCCACATCAATAAAAGTAATTATTCAAAAGAACGAATATAATTGTACGATTTTGTAAAATGTTTAAGTGCATCAAAATTAAATTTTATTTTACCCTCGGCTAATTTCAACTTAAAGAATATAAATGGTGAAAATAGAAAAGACTTTGTTAACCAATACACAAGAATAAGGTTTTTGATAACGAAAACCTTTCATTTTCTAATATTGGTTGCTCAAAAACCTTTATTCAGAAGTTTTCATTTTGAAAATCTTAACAAGTGCTCTTAATAAAATCCAATGAAAAAAAATCCACTTCCTCAGTTCTTCTCATGATGCTACTTGTATTAATAATACACAAGTTCTGCTTTCTTGTATCTATTAACCATAATCAATACATTTTCACCTTCATACCAAACTCAGAAACTCAATACAACAATATCAAGTATCATCAAACAATCTGAATTCATGAAGGTATGTGTTTTTTATACAATGTACAATTTTTTCTCATAGTTTATCTATGAAGAATAAGATATATTTACAAGAAAAGGGAAAAAAAAAATCATCCTCTGAGCTAAAGAATTATATTAATCAATTCAAATCTTGCGGAACAAATTCAAACAATCTACTTTTGTGCATATGTTAAATAACAATCAAGTCTTCATGTCCTTTGAAAAATGGAAGGATCATTTCTTCAGAATCCTTTCCATGCATCAAGAACTTCATGGAAGACTTCAGCAATCAAATCCCTATCTGCATTTTGCATAAAGCAATTGAAATCATCGCGAATTTCGAATACCTTACCAAATTTCACAAGATATCTAATACAGCTCATCTTCAGTTTCATCAGCCGATACAGCGACGCATTCTGGAGCCTCTCGAGGACATTTTTCGTGTCAATGTCTTCTAGAAGACTCTCATGACATGCCTCTCTCAAGTCAGATATGTCATATTTATCAGCAGCATGTAGAAGGGCTAATCTATGCATCAAAAACTCGTCATTCTTAATGATCCCATAGAGATAATTTAGAAGTGCCTGGCAAGCTTCAATCGACATGTCTTGGATGTTGACAGTTGACAGCTCTTTCTCCTTGAGATCATGCGAAAACATGCTGCAAAACACAGGCGACTGGGCAGCCAGAACTGCCCTGTGAGCTCCTATGCTTCCGTCCGAAGCATTGATGGTTATGTCTGTGTGAATCCCTTCTGTTAGCATTTTACCCAGAGTCTCAAGCGCCGTCGCATTTGATCTTTGCTGAGTAAAACCCGCAGCCCAAATAGAACAAGGTTCCTCACCCTGGATTCGATAAGAATGATGCAGGTAATAAGGTAAAATATGATTTGAAATTGAAATTATACTGTTAAATTAACACTATTTATACTAATATACCTTATACTAACATGTACACTACTTAGTATACTACTCTCAAATTGGTAACTATCACTTAGTATACTAACATGGTACAAAATTTGTATCCAAATACATTACTATAAGGCTATGTACATTAAATTAAGTAATTAATACTATGGAGGTAATCACAGGGTACGTACGTTTGGGGATGCAGTCTTCAAATCAAGGAACTCAACGTCGATAATGAATTTCCCAGTTAGTGGAACCTCAATTGCCCAAACAAAGTCCTCGTTGCTCTTTATCAGCTTATCTCTTATCTCTGCATCATGGTGAAAAATCAGTCAATTTTAGATGCAAAATAAATACATTAATTTTTGTTATATATATAAAAAGGCTAAAGTACAATTATTTTGAAAGGGTGGGAGTATTCAAATGTAATCTAAGGTATTTTGGTTTTCCACAGTATTTTTTGTCTCGACACACTAAAAACTAAATCATCATGGATCAAAACTCTATTTAAGAGTATTATATCATGGAATTTGTAATAAGAACAACTCCATGCAACTACATGACAGAATCAAATATTGATAATTTTCTATGAAAACAAATAAAATAAAATCTGAATAAAGAAAATTACAAAAGAAAAAATATTTCCGTTACCTGGATGAGTGAGGGACTTGCGATCTCCAACAGAACTAACCACCCTAATGATGAAGGACGCAATCGGGGGGTTATCTCGTGTTAGATTCGAAATTTCTGGATACAATTTAACAAACAAAACCCTGTTCTTCT
>NC_029785.2:6741643-6742349 GCF_000816755.2 Arachis ipaensis
TTCATTTGCATAATCCAAAAAAAAAAAAAACACACACACACACAATCAAAATCCAAAAGCACAGTACATATTGAAGGCTTTGCGGGCACAAGTAAGTGTAACTAACTCAACTAACTTTTACCAGTTCCATTTTCCGATCTTGAAAGGATCGGATTTGCGGTAAGTGCAAGAGGCCAAGTTGTCGATTCGCCATTGAGCAAGGCGGGAGGTGGTGTCGACCTTGTAAGCAGAATCGCTCATCCTGTCAGCGAAGGCCAGTGCCGTTGTGATTTCATGGATGCAATCCAAGATTCCTTCCAACAACAACTCTCCGTGCTTTCCCAGGTTGATCAATATTTCTCTTCCTCCTGTAACTGTTATACTCACTCTTCATATGAATCAATCCTTAATCTTTTCTCTTTTCTTCTTTCTTCCCCCTGTTTTTTCTCACTCTCTCTCTCTCTTCACTACTACTTAACAACTACTTTATTTTTTCTTTTCTTTTTGTTTTTTTTTTTATTTCTAATGATAAAGAAATGTGAAGGAACAGAAATATAATACTCAATTGGTTTCGGACACGCAAGGATTTTAATTAAGCTGTTGCTTTACTCTTTTTGATATTATTACATGGTGAGCTTTTTTTTTTCTGCATTAAAAAAAAAGAAAAAATTATAAATTAAATCAATTTTTATTATAAAAATATGCAAGTATATATTTTTTATAATTG
>NC_029785.2:6742401-6752314 GCF_000816755.2 Arachis ipaensis
ATAATATTTTTTTATATAAATAAATTTAAATAGTTCTTGTTACTAGCTACTTGAATTAGTGATCAACAAACAGGTGAATATAATTAAATGAGAATATGAATAAATTCACTTAAAAACACTAGAAATGATGAAATCCTGATGTAAAAAAGAGCAAAAGGTGGGTGATTTTGTTGGCTTACCCAGCAGTTTTGATTGGTATGGGATGGTGATATTTGATGACAAAAAAGTGTCTTGATTGGATTGTTTTGGTTATGGAAAGTCTTATATTTAAGGGCTTATATTAGAAATTTAGAACATTAATGTGAAAAAAAGCATGGGATATGATGCATACGTGTTAGGTGATGTGTGGAGTATGAATGATCCTAATTTTGTTGTGCTTGGAAGGGAAAAGAATTTCTTTTTTTAATTTTTGGTGCTTTGAAGCAAAGTATATGTTCCTTGAAATTTTGACTAACTTCCTAAACTTCCTTCATTCTTGGATTGTAGAAGCAATATACTCATTAAAAAAAAAAAAGAATAAGTAAAATATTTTTTTAAATGCCTTTTTTTATTGAATTTAATTTTAATATATAATCACATTTGTTTTTTTATGATCATAGTCAATAAAATAATAATTATTTTTAATTATGTGACATTATGTGATTGAATATACGTGTAAAATTATTTATACTGATAATGTATTAAAATTAATTTTTTTTATTTACCACTTAATTATATTAAAGAAGGAGTATAGATTATTTATGCTCAGTTAAATCTAAATTTTCTATTTTATAATAATAACATGATGAATATTCAACAGAGAAATTTCACCAAAACATTTCTTATTAGAAAAATACATGTGTATTAATTTATGAGGTTGCCCAAAGATTACCGTCTTTGATTCTCTTTCCAGGTGTCCAAGGTTTTGTTATTTAAATACGTGTGACTCTTGACCTGCTTGATTGATGCAGGAAATGAAATTTTCAAATTTTTATTTAATATTTTAAAAATGTAATTTTTTATTATATAATATTTGTTTTTACATTTTTTCATTTAATTTTATTTTAAAATAAATAATGAGAGACTGACTTTACAACATCAATTAAGAGAAAAATTAAAATAACTCATTCCCCTTGATGCATTGATTAAAGAAGAAAAATGTTAAATCTTTTTCACAATATTTATTTTTAATATTTTCCCCTTTTTCCCTAATTATTTGATAGTGTTTTTCTTCTGATGATATGGCATCCTTAGTTTCTATACCCTTCTGCATCACTTTCATATAATAGATGAGTTGCAATTTATCTTCTAAGCAAATGGGCCAGGATAAAATCTGCTCTTGCAAGTGGACCAATAATATAATTTCACTTGCAACTTGACCAAGGTTAATCAATTTTTGGTTATACCTGTATTGTTAAACTGAAGTTGATTTTATGCTTTTCTCTTTAAAAGAATTTTTTTTTTCTTTCTAAGTGCATCTAGGTTTCATTCTTCGTCTAAGCACTCCTAATAATCCTAGGTAGGTAGTGTGAGTTTAATCATGACTTAAGGGGAGGTTTTAATTTGCAAGCAATATAGCATATACAAAGTGCGTTATCATAGCTACCATTCATATCAAATTTCAATTATTTGTGCATTATTTTAGGACTTCGTCAATGGTAGGTGATTATTAAGTAACCCGATTGCTTAGCTTTGCTTCCCCTCGTATCCAAAAGTTGATGCAATTCATCTTGATGATTACTCCACATCTAGTAGGGGAAAAAAAGGTTAAATTGTTGTCTTTTAATTATCAACATACATATATAATGTTACATTAAAATACAGAAAATGGGACATGGTGTATGTTGAGGTTGATTGATTGAGAAGGGTGGAATCTTGCTTAAGATTCAATTGCTTTTTTCTTCCATGAAAACTCCAATCCGAACCAAACTTAATTTTCCCTTCACCAACAAAATAGACAACTTGGTTGGAAGGTATATGGTATGGTGAAAAAAGAAAAATATTGAGAGGAGATGGAAACTTTTCATCCATTCTGTGTTATTGGAAGTTCTGTTTTATATATATATGGTCAAATTGGCCACATAACATCAAGGGGATAGGTTGGCTACCATTCAATTTGCCCATCAATAACCTTATCTTTTCTTTCACTCTCTAATTTATTTTAAAGTAAAATATATTTTTTGTTTTTAAAATTTATCAAAAATTTTAAAAATATTCTTAAATTTTATTTTATTTTAATTTTGTTTCTAAAATTTTTTATTTAAAACAAATATACTGTAGTAATACGTATATTTGTGTACAATTTTTTACGTTGACATTGAACAAAAAAAAAAATATTTTTTAATTTAAAAAAAAATCTGTTTATCCTACATCAACAAATAATGGGAGACAAGTAACATTAGAATCTCACTATATCCAAGGCATGCTTAAATGTTTCTTGTTGGTTTGCTTCCTCTGTAACATAGACAACCAATAATGTAATAAAAATATATATATAAAAAAAACTGTCATAAAGTAATCTTGTAGAGTTAAATACTAAATCAAACGATCATATTACGACAAAATTATTTATAAAAAGATTGTTATATCACAAAAAGTATTTGCATTTTAGAAAAAGTAGTATCAAACATAAACCAAGCTTTTTGAGTAAAATATATTGTGAAAATTTGTATGGAATTGTTTTTATATAAAATTGTTAGTTTAGAATGTTAAATGATTTAATATATTTGATTAAAATTATTATTAAATAATTTTAAATTATTAACTTCACACAAAAACAATTTGCATACGAATCTTTGTTTAAAATATATTTTCTTACAGTTAACTTAATTACCTACATTTTTTTTGTTTAATTTTAGTATTTTAGCACTTTGATTTTGATTCATTAAAAAAAAAATTACCTACATTTGAAATACTAGGGTTAAATATTTTTTTCGTCCTTAAGGTCTTGGGTCAAAATCAAAATTTTTCCTGACTTTTTTTTCGTATTAAAATCATCATCAACGTTACAAAACGTTATAAAATCGTCATTTTGTCTATAAACGATATTTTTTGAATAATTTTACCCTTAAACAAAAATTAAAAAAAAAAAACCCCTTCTTACCCTCACCACTAACTTCTCTACATCATCATCGCTATGCATCTCTCTTCCTCTCCCTCTCTCTTTTCTCATCGCCATCACCATTGCCACCATAACAATCACACATTCTTTCTTTCTAAATCACTATCATCCAGCCACAAACTAAATTCAGCAACAGCAACAACCAAGTTTAGTAATTTCAGTAAATTTAGCAATAACAACAACAAAATGAATCAACAGTAACAGCAACATCTATAAAATAAATGAACAAAAATTTTATATTTAACAACAATTTAGCAATCATCAATCGCAACTTCAGATTCAAAATCAGCAACAACAGAAATTTAAAAAAAGTTAAAAAAAAAAGAAACGATGGCTATGTTTTTCAAAAATTAAAAGAAATATAAAAAAAGAAGAACGAACAGAGAAGGAAGAAAGTGATGGTGCGGGAACCTACTGCCATCAACCTCTGGCCGCCGTTGCCTTCAGTGCGCCGCTTCTACCCTCCTTCTTCCTCCCTTTCTTTTCTTCTTCCTCTTCATTCCAACTGCCACCCATCGTCGCCGTCTGTCGAAAGCTAGAAGCCACTACAAGCGCCGGCTCTCTCTTTTCCAGAACTCGATCCCAAACCTGCACCCTCCGATCTCCCGAAACTGCCGCCCACTACCTTCGATTTCTGGACAAGGATGAATTCGAAGGCCTCCCATCGAACACCCCTCCTCCTATCACAATGCTTCCCACTCCAATTCCACTTTCCCTCTCACCCATCCCGATGCCATCTCGAATCAGATGGTGATAATCGCTCTGATGCAGAACTGCTGCAGTGCTTCGTCGTCTCCCCCAAAGAGAACGAACCAAAAACAAAATCCTTCTTCTCAGTCCTTTCTCTCACTTATCCAAATTTCAGAGGAAAAAAAATAAAAATAAAATTTTTTTGCATAATCATGCTCCCATTCAGACCTAGATCGAGTTTCTTCAGCTGCTGAATCCTGTTCCATCAAAGTTACAATCTTTTATGCATTTCTGAATCATGGAGAGTGAAGGGAAGGAAAAGTTTGGTTTTGATGATTTGGTGAGGGAGAGCAGGAGTCTGGAGAAAGAAAGAGAGAAATAGGCTTGGTGATAATGATGAAGGGGGTTGGGGGTTAGTGGGGAGGGGAAGGGGTTTTTTAAGGGCAAAATCATCTGAAAAAGATTGTTTATGGACAAAAGGACGATTTTATAATGTTTTGTAACATTGAGGATGATTTTAATACGAAAAAAGATCTGGGGCGATTTTGATTTTGACCAAAGACCTTACGGCCCGTTTGGTTGGTGTCCATGTCCATCAGAGACATGGACACAATGACACATGTATATTATTTGTCTAACGAGACACAAAATTATCATAGACACGGTGACACACACATGGACACAAAATACATATTTTTAGTGTCTCACCTTTAACCTGTGACACACATTTGAAACACAGACACTTTTTTTATTTCCACTTTTATCCTCATTATCTCTCTTTATTTTCATTTATACCCTTCTCCTTTTAACCCTAATCTACTTCTTTTTCTCTTCTTTCCTACCTCCTTCTTCACTGCCTCCTTTCTTCCTCCATGCCTCCCAACCCAACCGTAGCCTCACCTTCTCTGTCCCTCTCCACTGCCTCCATTCCTTTATCCTTTTTTGCCGCCTCTCCGCTTAGATTCGTCGTCGCCTCTGCTTTGCATTTGCCTTTGCCAAATCCACCGCCACCGCCTTTGTCACACCTCCCTCTCCCTCTCTCAATCTACCTCATAGATCTACCTTCGTCTCTCCGCCTCTTTCAGTTTCGACTCCGCTTCTCTTCTACAATTCCTTCGTCTGTCTTTCTCATTGTCAGATCCATCTAGTTCTCTGTTTTATTTTTTAATTTCATATATTATTTATTTATTTATTTATTATTTAGATGTTGATTGAAAATTGTGGTTATATATTAAATTGGATTGGATCTGAATTTTTAATTTATTCTGTGTTTGCTATTATTAATAGTCGTAATTTGTATTAAAATGGTCGTAGAGAGGTGGTTATGGTGGTTTTAATGGTGGTAATTTGAACTGAAATAATGGTAAAGAGGTGGTGTTGATGGTTTGTGGCAGGGATAACATTGTCATTTTGTTAGAATGATAAATTGCAAGTAGTGTTATGTCCGTGAGTACCAAACAAGTTCTCAAATTTTATGTCTCATTGTGTCTATGTCATTTTGTATCTTTGTGTTTGTGTTTTATTTATCTCTACCCACTAACCAAACGAAGCCTTAAAGACGAAAAAAGTACTTAACCCAAATACTAAAGAATGGTAAATCACACAAAATACACCTGAATAATTTTGTTATCGAGAAAAAGTCCTCAAATAATTTTAAAACGTGACAAAAATACCCAACATTAAATATGTATTCTCAAAAAATATTTTAGAGATTAAATTTTGATGCAATTTTTTTACAAACATGATTAGAAAAATGAGATATTTTATCTATAAAATTTGATAATTTTTCACTAAATATATATTTTTTTTGTAATTTTTTTGTCAACAATCAATAATACGTTTTGTTCTTGTGTACATAACCTGGACGTAACTTGGTGTCTGAGAATCAACACCGAGTTGTTTCCTTCAACGTCGAGTTATAGACTTGAAAAATCCGAGCTTGCATCTAGAGAGATATCATGTCTTGGGAGAGTATGAACAAAGGGAGAGTGTACCTACAAAAGGCACTCCGATACTTAAATTAGTATTGTGTATTTAGTATATCCAAAGAAAAGTAGTTTACCTTCTTTATATAGGAAGAAGTGTTTTTTTCGTTTTATTGGTTGTGATTATGCGCATTAAAAGGAAATCACATTGTATTCGGCCGTTATAATACTCGGCTAGGCGTTTTGTTATAATCTGTGTCATTAGGACGAGTTATGGCTCATTAAGCTGATTTGTAACGTATAACGCCGAGTTATATATTCGGATTGTAACTGTCATATCACTTTTAAAATTAAAAAAATACCGAGATCAATTTTTTATCTTATTTTTTGTGTGTAATAGTTATTTAAATATCCCTACAAAGTTTTGGATCAAATATATAAGTGGTTTATCAAATACAAAAGTTATTTGTCACTTATAAAGAAAACAATATTCTTTTTGGACATTTTTGTAGAATTTTTAAATTGTTTGAGAGTATTTTTGTTGATAACAAAATTCAGATGTATTTTTGTCGACGAAAAAATTATTTGGATGTGATCCGTCACTAGAGGTGGCAACACTACCCGAACCCGTGGGTACCCACCCCGCCCCTACCCGTTCGAGGCCTTACCCGCCCCGTTGTCACCCTTGTCCGTCACCTTATAACTCGATCTTTATTGTGCATTATGAGTTATAACTCGGCGTTAACTATTATTCATTCTTTACTTGTAACCGACACCTTCATTACCGACTTAATGACCATCATTTCTATCTTAATGACCAAACGGTCATAACATCAATTCTATTCATCAATTTTATGCCTATAAAAAGAACCTTCTATATCTAATCTCAGAAACAATACATGATAAGTTTTATTTCATGTCTTACATTTTATATTCATACAATTATTATAAACACAACACAACAAATGATAACTTCCATTTCATGTCTTACCTTCTATATTCATATAATTATTATATACCTCTTAAACACTTACTGACTTGAGCGTCGGAGTGTCTTTTGCAGGTACCCACCCCCTTGTTCTTTCATTGCCGACGTATACCTCATCTGGACAGAGAGCTTACAAGCATTCTCCGGCGGACGCAGGGACGGATCCATTCCTTAGGGTGTGGGGGCAAGCGCCCCCACTACAATTTAGAATTTTATTGAGTAGTATATAATAATAATATTTATTTGTCCCCACTAAATTATTAAATTTGACCCCACAATAATTTTTTATTCAACTTTCGACACTTGATAGTCAATTTGAGAACTTCATATTAGATGTCCATTATAATTATCAAGTTTCAAATTTAAATAAGATTGATGTTCCTTCTTAAAAATCGACTCGAAATAATATTATCTATCTATTTGTATTTCTTCTTTTAAAATTAGCTTTAGTTTTTTTCATAATAACTACACTAATTAAATGAACTTTTTCAACTATGAATATCATCAAAAACTAATTGTATGAAAGTTGAGTTTTAAATGATTGTTTAACGAATAAATGATATTTTTAAATTTGGTTTCATTTATCATATTATATATATTTTGCCTCCACTATCAAAATTTTCTGGATCCGTCACTGGGCGGACGAGTTATACACCGGCCAATCTCAGCAAGAACAATTGGCGCCGTCTGTGGGGACGAGTAAAATAATTCCTACTCTCTTTAGGTTCATAAAACTTGATTTACATTCAAATTTTTGAACCATTCTCAACAATCTGGTTTAAGATTTTATTTAATACCTCTTATCAAATTTTAATCTATCGTAACTTTTTATAAAGTATGTACTTTATACATTCGAATTGCTTTACTTTTACTAATCATAATATTTCACATCTCATAATTGATCAATAAATCAATTCGAGAACAAACTCGGCTTTCAATCAATCCAAACACAAACTCGCTTATCAATTTTGCTTACTTTTTCAAAGTTTTCTATTTACACAAATAAAATTATATATTTTATTCAACATACTTTTGCATTTATATTTTGTGTAACTAATATTTACTAATTTATTAGTTGTACTCAAATATCAATATATGTTCTATACTTTATGCTATTTAATTTTATGTTACTATTTGTTTAATGCAGAAAGTTAAGCAAAAAATAGTTACAAATATACAAATTTACTATTTTTGCACAAAGAATATACTTCATAGTTAAACAAAATTTATTATATTATCAAATGACTAATCATTTTATTATTTTATTAACAAGTTAATGCAGATTCTATGAAATAAAGTTTAAATATTAACAAATAAAATTAAATAATTCACATTTGACATGTATGACATTCATATATGTCTTCTTCGGAAATGGATCCTCTCCAATTCTTTTAACACTTGACAAAATACATTGTGATCTCTCACCTTTGATTCTATAAGTAGAGCCAAAATTAAATAAGAAAGAGAAAGCAATGAATGGTTAGATTACACACTGGATATCATCCAGTTTTTTTTTTATTGGAGAGGATCCACTCCCTGTCTTCTTCTTCTCTATAATTATCAACTTTCAAGGTATATTTTTCTACTTTGAACTCTTTTACTTTTACAATATATATTATTTAATATATGTTGCGACTTTGTACATATTCATTTTCTCAATTTATCTTATTCATGTCAAACCTTCTCTATTAAATTGTAAATATTCAATAACTAATTGCTTTGAGCGAGAAATTCATCAATAAATTGTTGTGTGACGAAAAAATTCCCAAGACAATTAACCATTATATCCTCGTATCATACAATCGATTCCATCAATGGATATCTATTTATGAACTTTTCATTTCATATACAATCAAATGCTGTATGTTAAAATTGTTCTTAAGCGAAAAAATATCTCCCACACAATTATCTTGATTGAATGACTCTTATCACTCAATTATTTTTTGAATAAGTACCGACATAATAACCCAACTAAGCTTGGGGGCTCACCATATCATTATTCACTTATCTTTTAACCGAGTTATAATTCATTTTATTTTCTAAGCTTAGCCTGGATCATATGATCGGCGGACAAAGCTTGGGGGCTGTGATCCGTCAACTTATAACTCAGTCTTTATTATGCATTATGAGTTATAACTCGGCGTTAACTATCATTCATTTTTTTGCTTGTAACTGACACCTTCATTACCGACTTAATGACCATCATTTCTATCTTAATGACCAAATGGTCATAACATCAATTCTATTCATCAATTTTATGCCTATAAAAAGAACTTTCTATATCTAATCTAAGAAACAACACATGATAAATTTTATTTCATATCTTACATTCTATATTCATAGAATTATTATAAACACAACATAACACATGATAACTTCCATTTCATGTCTTACATTCTATATTCATAGAATTATTATATACCTCTTAAACACTTACTGACTTGAGCGTCAAAGTGTCTTTTGCAAGTACCTACCCCTTGTTCTTTCATTGCCGACGTATACTTCATCTGGACAGAGAACTTATTACAAGCATTTTCTGGCGGACAAATTATATACCAGCCAATCTCAATAAAAATAGGATGTATTTTTGATAGTTTACATATATCACGAATATAAATGATTATTATTATTATTATTATCATATAAAAATATTTGATAATAAAAAATATTAGTTAAAAATTATTAAAATTTATTATTTTTAATTTATTTAATATATTTTATAATAAATAAATATTAAATAATAAAATAAATTTAGACTATTTGAATGGATTATTTTTTTTTATTTTTTTAGCATTATATATGATTCATATGAATGATGATTATTTTATATGGAATCTGGATTTTTTACCGCGCGCGTAGTTACTCTAAGCTGGTTGAATTTAGACGAGCTTTCTTATTTTGTAATTATTATATTAATGAATACTTTGCTTGATAATTATTATTTTACTCTCTTAATATATGGAGGCCTAATGCCGATGCAGTTGTCTCAAAGTCATGATTACCCTTATCAACATATATTATGCCTGGGTCCATTCCTAATGGAGAGGAGAGGAGAGGACACGCAAAATATCTAAGGTCTTTGAAAAATAATGAAAAAGGGGTTTAATAATACTAATAGCATGCATAACACATATAATTATATGTAGTCTTTGACAATGACCTTTTTATAAAATAACATGAATAGACAAAAGAATTTTTAAGAAATGTTAG
>NC_029785.2:6752701-6753567 GCF_000816755.2 Arachis ipaensis
GACCTCCTTAACTTTCTCTTAATAAGACGGGACAATGGCAGTATTGCAACTTATTATATCAGACTTAAGGATTAAATTGCTCCTTCAATTTTCATCCGATGATTAAATTAGCCTTTCAATTTAAATGGTAAATCAAATTAGTGTTTTTGTTAAATGACTTAATTAATGGCATTCATAAAAAACTTATTTGAATAATTAATCGTAAGACCTAAGAAAGTGTTAGAAATGTTTAGAGTTTTTAAATTGATGTGTTTGATCTGAGGCAAAATTAATTTTTAAAAAAGTGAGAAAATAATATCTTGATGAAACTTTGATCTTAGTTGAGAATTGGATGTAGACATAATTAACTAAATTAGTATATATTTTTGTGTATCTCCTCTCAATTTTATCTCTCTTTATCTATCAAATTTGGGTTGGCTTTATACTTCAAAAATTATTTTCAAACCGTTCTGATATATCATAGAATGTGCCTTGTCTAGGCATCAGGTTAATGAATAAAACTAATATTTTGATCGTTTTGTCATAAGTTGACAATGATATATTAATTAAACTCGTCAGTTACAAACTCAATATTAAGACAAATAAAGTTGTATTATGATAACAATTTTTCTGTTTTGTCGATCAATTATATGGTCTAAGCTATATTTAAAAAATAAAATAAATTAAATATCATTTAAATGATAATATGAATAATGATATGATCGATGAGTCTCTGACTTTAGTTAAGTTCTTATGTTAATATACTTATTATTTAAAAAATAATTTGTCTATAAACTTTATTTTTTCGAATAAATTACATAGGAAATATTTATCCGCTTAAAAAAGTTATAAGTAATTATTGGGATATTTTGTGTTTTACCAAAATA
>NC_029785.2:6753656-6758764 GCF_000816755.2 Arachis ipaensis
ATATTTAATCAATTAAAATTTATATAAATAGAAATCGTTTGGGGCAATTTTTTTAAATATAAATATTATATAATAAGGAAATTGTTGCCATCGATTTTCCTTAGGAAAAAAATGAAAATAAGAAGAAATAGGCGATTTCAATTCACAAAAGATAAAAATTATTTTTAAATAAATCGGTTTAGGCGATTTTTATTTTAAAAAGATTAAAAATTTAAAATCAAAGAACTCGGCACTAAGTTTTTTGCGTCCAATAGTATAACCACATTGCTGTATATCACCATTACTGCTCCATTTTCTTACCAATCACCATCTTCAGTACCATTTTAAAAATAAAAATGGGTTCACTTTCATCTAGCTTACATATAATATTTCACTCTATCTAGCAACCAAAATATCATATAGTTCCTTAGACAAAATCATTGTATAATGACTTTTTTTTTTTTTTAAATTGTCGAGAATTTTTTATTCTTTATTTTTATATTGGTAACTTGTAGCTGTTAGTATCACTTGGGGGTCATGGACTAAGAGAGGAATACCCGAATTTTATAATCATGCTGCATATAATAATGCTAAGAATTAAATAGTTTAAGCATGTATTAAAATGTTAAAACCTAGTTTATCTGAACCTTCTAACTGTAAGACAAAAAAGAATAGAGAGCAATGACTATTGCTGAATTTGATGGCATTATTTTTGAACAACCTTGGACTCCATCATATTATGTTGCAATTTCTTAGCTTTCCACAAGGTTCCCTGGAGAACAATGTGTTAGGGAATGCTATAAGAAGAAGCGTGGATAGGCTTTAATCTTTTTTAGTTTATATTATCTTATATGGATATTTGATGTAATAATTGTCTTACTCTTTTACAAGTGTTGAGAAATGAATAAATTATCAAAAAAAAGTTTAAGCAAATCTTAAAACTTAGAATTGAAGTAACCCTAATAATATTCATAGAATCCAAATTGTGGAATAATAATTACATTTATTTGCTAGATTTTGAATCAAGTTTTTCATCTTTTCGTGTAATTTTATTTGGTTTGTTGAATAATAAATGTATGCGATTTCTTTTTTAACATAAGGGTAGTCAGACATGCAATCTGCAAATAGTTTTCCTCCAAGAGAAAATGATAGGACAATGTTTTTCTAAGACAGACTTTTAGAAAGAAAATTTTTGTTGTTCCTCTGGTGAGATGAATGACCACGACTATGCTGGTAACAGTTACCGGATATTATTAAGATATGAATGATGATGGAATTTGGATTTTGTACTGGTTAGTTACTCCATAATTGAATTAAGGCAAGCTTTATTATTTTGTAATTAATTATATTGACGAGTACTTTGCTTGATAGCTATTGAATTAAGAAGAAATTGTTAAGAAATATAGAACCTCATTCATTTACGTTGTTATGAAATTATTCAATGGAATGAGATGGGCCAATGGCAAGTTGCAACCTATTTGTCTCCCTTAAATTGGGCCTCAATGGTTTTTGGAACTGAATTGAAGTTCAACTCATGCTGCCACGTATTAAAAATTATAGTTTTTCCGTCCAAAAAACAAACTGTAGTTTTCAATGACACGGCAAAAATAAGATTTTTTTTCTAAAATAAAATAATAAAAATAATTAATTCTCTAAATAAAATATTTTAATTTTAATTTTCAGATTACGATTTTTTTAATAATAAGGACAAATTTGTCGCACCCCCGACGAACTCTATATAAATTATGGAGTTCGCTGCACTCCGGCGAACTCTAAGTGGAGTTCGACAGAGTATATAAACGTAGTTGGACCATTTTCATTTGTTCCTTTCCTTTCCAATCTCTCCTCTAAATTAACTTTGTTCCTCTTTTCTGTCTTTCGACGTCCGTGAAATTCGTTATCCATGACATCCTCAGTTTCAGGTCAGTAAATAATATGTCAGTTAGAGTTACTGTTTTCAAGTTAGTTGGAATTACTGTTTACATGTTAGTTAAAGTTATTGGTTAGTGGTTGCATGTTAGTTAAAGTTACAAATTTACTGTTTACATGTTAGTTAAAGTTACTATGTAAATGTTATTTAGAGTTACTGTGCATTGTTTACATGTTAGTTAGAGTACATAACATGTTAGTTAGGTTTTTTATCTTATTGTTTTCAAGTATAGTTGTTGTTTATTGTTTATAATATGTTAATTAGTATAAGTTGTTAGTCAATTCTTAGTTAGTTTAGTCAGAATAATTAGTTTAAGTTGTGAATTATAAGATAATTAGTAGAATAATTAGTTAGGTTAAGTTAGATTAGAAAGAATCATGATTAGTAAAATTTAGGGTTCAGTTAGTTATTGATTAGGGTTGTTTAGGGTGTTAATTGACGGCCTCATGTAGTTGGGTTAAATTTTAATTAGTAAGTTTATAAACTGAAGTAAGGTAGACAATTAGTAGGTTTAAATATGTTTTTTAAGAATTTAGTTAATGTGAAAGGAACGGAGTTCAGTATATGTTATTTTATTTTACTAGAGTATGGTTAGATGGAGCAGCAGTTATTGGGTTACGAGGAGACACTGTACAGATTGGATCAGGCTAAGTACATTGCTGAAAGACTTGATCGAATGGTACACTTTTATCACTGTTGTTTATTTTTTATTCTAATTAATAAATAGTGAACTTGTTATTTTATTTGTTCACCGTCTTTTTTTTTTTTACCGTTTGGTAGGCACCTTGGATCTTGCGCACTAGGCAGAATTCGATGACACGGCCGCTGGAGCTGATTAGGCCATATCTCAGACAAGCCAGGTTTGAGTATGTGGCCTATATGATTGAGTTCGAGCACGACTGACCACTTGCCTCGACGTTGATAAAGAGGTGGAGGCTTGAGTTCCACACGTTTCATCTACTATGCGGGGAGATGACTATCACCCTGCAGGACGTGGTCTATTTGCTGGGACTCAGGATCAACGGTGATCCTGTGAGTGGATGCATAGGTGGTTGGGAGTAGCACCATCAGGGCGGACCATTGAGAACTTATGTCAGCAGCTACTGGGTACTATTCTTGGCCCAGATGACAGACAGTCACAGACTAAGTGGACTGTCAAGCTCACATGGTTCCACAACACAGTATGCAGAGAGTTGGAGCAAGACGCCACTGCGGAGCGCCTATTGAGGTACACAAGAGGATACATCATGCAATTGATAGGGGTATCCTATTTCTAGATGTATCTGACTCTCGGGTGCGCATCACGTAGCTCCCCCTCCTAGAGGACCTTGAGACATGTGGCGGGTTATCGTGGGACTCGGCTGTGTTGGCATGGCTGTACCACCAGATGTGCCGTGCCACGGAGCATGGTCAGCGCAATTTAGGTGGTTGCATCAGCTTACTGCTGTCCTGATGCTGATTGTTGGATCCGCTTTGACCGTTGTGAAAATATGTTGAGCAATCACCTTCAAATCCAACCTACAATGGTCTTGACCCATTGATGTTTGCATGTAGGTATGAGGACCCGTGTATCTCCTAACCTCTCACTTTTCTTGCTTTTGGCGATATGATATGAGTATGCTCCAAGAACAACCGGGCCCGAACTGGATATACTGTGCATTATACCTCAACTGGTCACTCTCTACTATTTTATACTTAGCAACCCTCCTGATGCTGTACCTCTTAACTGCCAACATGACTTCTTCCTTGTTCTGAAATTTTTGTCCAACCTCGAACTCATTTCTCGGATCCTCTTTAGGGCCTCTTTGGGTAAGTGACTAATCCAAAGTCATTGCATCAAGATTCAATCGGGAGAAGTGATCCGACCGGTCATATGTTTGAGAAATGGCAGGCTGTGTCAGAGTGATTTATGTCTCACCATAGTAGTTCATCTCTTTTTTCTTATCACTATCATCAGGAATTTCGGGTGGTTCATCATCAGCATCATTTCCGTCATCGGGGTTAACTTCATACTGATCCATCATCGGATCCCTGATAGCAGAACCCTCATGACTTTCAACATCGTCACCCATCATGTCAGCATTACGAACTTTAACATTAAACCCCTCTTGACTACCTTCAGGTGGCATATTTAGATCGACCATCGTCCTTCTAATATTTCGTCTAACAACTCCACTCAACGGACTATCATCGACAGTATCTACAGATGATCCCCGACCACCCAACTCAACGAGGAACACGAATAATTCCAACAAATGAACATTTATCCATCAGTTGTGCCACGACTTTATAAGACGTACGTTCTCGTCGTCACGTAAACGAATCCTAATTCAAAACAACAGAAATATTTCTCACAACCATGGTCTAATAAATATACTATCAATAGAGCCAAGACAACTGTGATATACCTTTTATAAAACAAGCTATCATCTACTTCGGTCGAATATCTATAGAAATTTTTTTTTACCTTTTTTGTCTCTTGCTGTCCGACGGAATGCAATATCAGATTCTTCAACGCTATTAGACTGTCGACTTCCGGTGTCATATAGGTAATTATCGGTTGTCCCGATCTAAAAACAATAAAACCTTCTTCATCGTATACTATTTTACCATCATAATGAATGAATAATAATGGATTTCTTGACATTAGAGAAAAAAATGTAACAATTAGAACGAAGGTGGAGAATGAAATTATGGTACTTAATTCCGCTCTCCAACAGACATACTTTTATTTTTAAAATCCAAACCCAAAGTTCTTTAAAAGTGCGGCAAACTTGTCCTTATTATCAAAAGAAAAAAATAACTATATTCTGAAAATTAAAATTAAAATATCTTGTTAAAATAAGTTTCAAATTTCTCTGATTTTGGTGGTTGAAAATAAATCCACCAATATATAAGTTACACACGAATGTATTTATTACGCATGTATCTCTTGGTAAGTATTACGAATGAAGGAAATAGTGTAGATATTTTCTAACATGGTAAGTAATTTTATTTATTATATATTATTAATTTTATAACTAAAATGTGTTATATATTATTTTTTATTATAATTAAAATATATATTTTTTAAATTAAAGAGTTATTTTTTTCTCTTTTTTTATCTCATTTATTTATTTATTCTATCTTTTATATATATCATTATTAATTATTAATAATTAATTATAAATTTGACAGTCAAAATATATTACATAATATT
>NC_029785.2:6758782-6773271 GCF_000816755.2 Arachis ipaensis
TAATCTCATTTTGTATAACAGAACTAAGCATTTTGAATTGGACTTGTATTTTGTGAGAGATAGAGTAACAAAAGGACTGGTTGCAGTAACACACATCCGCAGAGCAGAATAGGTTGCGAATGTTTAACAAGCCCAGTTTCATCTTCTATCTTTGACAAATTTTTAAGCAAATTCAGGTTGTCCTCAAAGCCACCAGCCACCATGAGTTTGTGGAAGGAGAGTGTGACAAGTATATCAGTTGTCACTATAATTAATAAATGTCAGAGTTAGAATCAAGAAAGTCAAGAATTTGTTATAGTTTGTTATCGGTGAATTGAGTAATGACTACACTACTTAAGGCACTACGCTAGCTATTATATACATATTATGTATATGAGCTTTCTACAATTAATGCATAATTCAGATGTTACTTCACAAATTTTTCTTTTTTTTTTTTCATTATTATTTTTACATAGCCTATCTATGAATCAATATACCAAACTATTAAGCTACTTAGACAAATTCACTATATAATTTTTTTTTTGAAATTCGTTGAATCCAAAAGGCAATCAAGATTAACCAAAATAATAAATGATTATTCTAAATCCACACTTTGGTAAAATAATAATATTTTGTTTTAGTTTGTTTATGTTCTTGTATGATAACATCTCTGGGGTATATCTCGCCTTAGAGAAAATCGAGCTTGTCTTTTCATCTCTAAAAAATGTATATTTCGGCAAGAAAAACAAGGAGGGTGGGTACCTGCAAAAGGTACTTCGACGCTCAAGTCAATGAGTATTTAATTAAGAGGTATATAATAATTCTACGAACATAGAATTTTAGACATGAAATAGAACTTATAGAACTTATCATGTGGGTCTCCTTTGAAGTATAGAAATAGGTGTCTTTAAATAGACATAGAGTTGATGAATAGAGTTGATGTTATGACCGTTGATCATTAAGTCAGAATAATAGTTATTAGAATAAAGTATCGTTTTTGTCCCCAACGTTTGGGGTAAATCTCAAAGTTGTCCCTAACGTTTGAATCGTCCTATACGTTTCAAAATTGACTCAATGTTGTTCTGCCGTTAGGAATCTATTAACGAAATTGATGGCGGGACAAAATTGAGACGATTTTGAAACGTTAGGAACTTAAATAGGACGAACACATTGGGGGACAAAAACAATACATAAAAGTAAATTTTAATTTTATCCTTCAATAATATCAATTTTTTACGGTACATAGTTATTCAATTATTTTTTAATCACATCTAAGTAAATTACACTTAATCATATTAATTTTATTCTAAATAAATTTAATTTTTTTATAATTTTACTCTTAAAAATTTTTACTCATCATAAAATATTTGTAGAATGACTAGTACATAAACTTGTGGAGAAAAAATGATGCATATACAATAAAGTAATGTGATTCTAGTCATTTTACAAATATTTCATGACGAGTAAAAATCTTTAAGAATAAAATTATAAAAAAATAAATTTATTTAGAATCATAGTAATGCGATTAAGTGTAATTTACTTAAATGTGATTAAAAAATAATTGAATAACCATGTATAGTAAAAGATTGATATTAGTAAAGGATAAAATTAAAATTTATTTCTATGTATTATTTTTGTCCCCAACGTTTTCGTCCTATTTAAGTCCTTAACGTTTCAAAATCGTCTCAATTTTGTTCCGCTGTCAATTCCATTAACAGATTCCTAACGGCAGGACAACATTGAGTCAATTTTGAAACGTTAGGGACTTAAATAGGATGATTCAAATGTTAAGGACAACTTTGAGACTTACCCCAAACGTTGAGGACAAAAACAATACTTTACTCTAGTGATTAAGATCATCCGTTATAAACTTAAAATGAAGGCAAATAAAGTCGAGTTATGACTCATAATGCACACTAAATACTGAGTTATAAAGTGATAGTTCAGTTTATATTCGTAACTTGTAGCCCTTAATATCATGAGGGGACACAAACTAATAAGAGATGAATATTGTAGTTTTAGAATTATGTTGCATTCGATGATGTTAAAGAATATTTTAAACATGTATAAAACCTGGTCTATCATAAAATTCTAACCACAAACCAAAATAGAATACAGAGAAATGGTTAAAATTGGTGTGACCCATGCGCTCATAATGTTGATTATTGTAGTAGTTAATTGTTATACTATTGGTAAACCTCATGACAATATTCCTAAACAACCATGGACTCCATCTTATTATATCGCAATTACGGCTAATAAAGAGCTTTCCAATTGTATCAATGAATGCCACAAACTCTATCTACCAAGGGGTTCACTAAAGAACATGCAATGCGTTGGAGAATGCTATAAGAAGCATGGCTAGACTTTCAGTTTTTTTGAATTCATATTATCTTATATGAATATATATTTTATGTCCTACTCATTTACAAGTGTTAAGTGATTAATAAATTATCAACAAAAGTATCTAAAGTATTCGTTTGTATGAAATAAAACACAATCTCAAAAAGTGATTTGAATCTTAGAAGTAGCCCATCTAATACATGAAATCAATACTTCCAAAGTTTATTTAGTTTTGAAATTTGTTAAAACTTATATTGAATGCTGCTATACTTGCTTTCAATTCTTTATGAAATTCGGGTAAAATAACATCGACAATGTACAATCAAATGAGATAGGCGAAGTTCAAGTCGTAACCTATATTTTTTATAGGAGAATGATAAATAAATGTATTGATGCATCCACGGTTGATTTTGTGCTTTTGGAGCTTGTACTTGTTCTCTAAATTATCGACCTTGTTCTTGTACATACTACTGTCATGTAAAACATTTCATTAATTATTTAACTTTGACATCACGGTAGGACTACATTAAAACTAAATGAAATTTTTTTAGATTCAAATAGGACACTTTAAACTTTAAAGATCAAAACAGGATTATGTCCAAACGTATAGGATTAATTTAGTACTTTACCCATGTATATATATAGTAGAAAGCTAAAAAATTAACAATGCATTTATAGAGAGGATTACCTTAAGCTTTATTTTAAGATATTACTAATAGATGGTCCAATAGTAGTGATAAGATTTATTCTTAAGTTTTAAAGATCATTTTTGTAACATACAACATTATCTCTACATTACATTTTTAAGGTTTTTATAAAAGCAAAAGGTAGTTTATATTTAATATTAAGCATTATCTGACAACCAATCATATAAGTTCTTATGTAACGTCAAAGAAACATTTTCGTGTAATAACTATTTCTTGACATGTATCAAATTCAAGAGGCAATTCAATTTAATCAAAATAATATATAAATCATTCTAAAATAAAACTTTGCTATAATGAAAAGTTTTTGTTTTGTTTTGATTATATTGATAACTTAGCTTGTAGCTCTTAGTATATGGAGGGGACACAAACTAATTAAGAAATGAATAATGCCCTAATCCTATAATCATGTTGCATATAAAAAAATATTAAAAAAAATTCTACACATGTATATAAGCTGGGCTATGTAAACTTCTAATCCCAAGAGAAGAGATCCATATGGGTAGATACGGTGTCAAACTAGTACTTGTAATATTAATAATTGAGATGGTTATTTATTCTGCCGTTAGTAGTGAATCTAGAAACATTATTTTTGATCAACCTTTGAATCAAATATATTATATTGCAGAAAAGAATACGCTCAGGAAGGAAGTGTATTGATGATTGCAACAAACAATATAGGAAGGGGACAACGGAGATTATACGTTGCGTTAAAAAGTGCTATGAGAGCTATTTACTATTTTATTTTGTGGGTGTTGAAAACTAGTACATGTATGACGTATTTTATGTGCATATTGTGTAACATCCTCATTGTATGTTTAGTTTGTCATGTTTAAGTTACAACCAACAAATAACAAGAACATCATTATCCCACTTGATTTTTTACACAACTGATATATCTAATAATTACATTACACAAACAAGGAACTTTTTATTTTTGATATTGGAGTGATAAGAGTATTTTTTTTGAAATATGGATTGTTGGGATGTTATTCTTAAATATGAAACCGTTTAATTAGAGAAGTAGAAATTGGACTATTCAATTTGTTAGAGATACAGAAATTAGACCGTCCAATTTATGAGAGATATAAAAATCGGACCATTCGATATGTATTAAAAAAATAAAAAAATTTGGGGTACAGAAATCGGATCCTCCAATTTATGTATCTTCCACAATTTTTAAAAAGATTTAATTACTCTATTGGTTCCTATAGTTTTGCGAAATTTTCAATTAGGTCCCTATACTTTTTTTTTCTTTTAATTGAGTCTCTGCACCAATTTTTTTTTAAATTAGGTCTCTTTTGGTAGTAATTGGCTTAATTGTATAGAAACCCAACTAAAAAAAAAATTTGATGCAAGGACTCAAATAAAAAGAAAAAAAGTGTAGGGACTCAATTGAAAAAAAATTTGTACAAAGACCCAATTAAAAAAAAAATATAGGAATCTAATTAAAAATTTTGCAAAACTATAAAAACCAACAAAATAATTAAACCTTTTAAAAAACACCTAAAATTAAAATATTAGAATATAACGTTACTTTTACTTTTATAACCAAATCAAAGTCAACAAACAAGATCATGTATAAATTTTATTTCCTATTAATGGCACAAAACACACAAATCGTTGTCAATTTATCGCACCAATAAATAACAAATTGAAGTCATAAATTAAACTCATACAGAGTTGACATTATTATTAAAAGAAGATGGTTTTCTCTAAGCCAATATATATCTAAGTACAATATAATATTATTAAAAGAAGATAGTTTTCCTAAACCAATATATATCTAATGCTNNNTGACCCGTAAAAATTTTTCAATACAAATCATACATAAATAATACCGAATCTTGACCAATAGAAATACTATCTAAACTAGATTTCAGACTAGCATAAAATAATAAAATCCTACCTGGCTGACAATCTTCTATTAAAGATCAAATCAAAATTTAAGATATACAACTAGTTTAATACTACTAGAAAAGTTATTTTTAGTGATATTTTTTTTTTGTTTTTAACGGTAATCAAAATAGTCACTAATACTTTTATCGGTAATTAAACATTAGTCGTTTTATACTTTGTTGCTAAAAGGTTTTAGCGGTAATTATAACAATTGTTTGTAAAGACTCTTTAATGGCCGCAAAAACTCTACCACTTGTAGTGACAATTTATATGGCCACTAAAACTAATTCTATAATTTTCATGTTGTTCATTTTTAGTTGTTGTTATTATTGCCATTAACACCTTAGGTGTTCTTTTAATCATAATCATTATTATTGTTACACAATCAACAACCACCTATTTTTTATGGGTAATGCTAGGTAGACAAAAAAACAGCCAGAACTTGCTTTATTTAGTATTAATTAATTGTCGCAACAATTAATGAATGCTAAATAAAGTAAGTTATGGCTGTTTTTGGCTGATTTTCTTTGGTTAACAAACATTTTCGATTTTTATTTTAAAATTATTTTTCCAACACTTATATATTATTATTTATACATAATACATAATTCCAACAAAATAAAGCATTTAATTACATTCATAATAATAAATCTTATTACAAATCTTGTTAAATCTCAACTCAAAATACAATTTTGCTCGAACAAATTAGCCATTAAATATTCTAATGACAAATCTCAATAATTACATCAAGGAAAATCTTCTCTTAGTAAATTCCACATTTATAATGTGGCGCATAATGTAATACATGATATATATAGACACAATATTACAAATTATCTAATAATTCATACTTTATGATTAGTGTTCTCTAAAATTTGGCCTACCACAAAGATCTATAATCCAAACAGAGAATTTAAAACAACCAAAATTTTAGCACTCTTGTTCCTCCCTAAATCTTATTCATTGCCCTCCCTGATGCCAAATAAACTACTCATACAATGCATGTTAGCTATAAGATCTTGCTTTTCACAAGCTGCAAGTGTTGAAACTTGGGTTAATAAAAGAGAACTAATTCTGACAAAATTCCTAATTTATTGATGTATAATCTTTTTTAGAAATTGTGAAAAAAAAAAATCAAAACACGAAGAATAAGATATATAGACTCATGTTTATTTAGAGTTAAAATCAAAAGTAAGTTAAGTTCTACCAAAATTATTTAATTAATCAGCAATTCTATAAATTACATAGTTGACTGACTATAACAACATCAAAATAGTTGATCCATTAGTTAAAATTACAAATAATTGTAACATTTTGAAAGAGAATCTGCATCTAATTAGCATACATGTATATTGTAAATTCTGCTAAATTAGTAAATAATTAGTAAATAAATTAAATTTAAAAAAATTAAAAATGTGAATATTATATTAAAATAGGATAGAACTCTTTAAAACGAAATTTTTGACACTAATTTTAAAGAATTTTGCCCAAGATTAGGCCGAACGAGCCAAACCGGTCGAACCAGATCCAAAATAGGCCCAAGGCGCTTCAGCTCATAACATTTCCATTCATTCATCATTTACGTTCTAAGACCAGGGAGGAAGAAGGGGAGAAAGCAAAACCCTAACCTCCACTTCAAACCACCATATCTCCTCCATCCGAGCTCCAATCGCCACACCATTTACGGTCACGCGTCCACCGTGTCAAACTCTACGATTCTATCGGATCAATTTTATAGGTAAGCTTCAATCTCACTCCAGCCTCTTGGTGCACGAAATTGTGATCATCAATGGCTCCAACAGCTTGGTACGCACAATTGTAATCTCAACTCTTTGTCACAACTCTGCACAACTAACCAGCAAGTGCACTGGGTCGTCCAAGTAATAAACCTTACGTGAGTAAGGGTCGATCCCACGGAGATTGTCGGCTTGAAGCAAGCTATGGTCATCTTGTAAATCTCAGTCAGGCGGATTCAAATGGTTATGGAGTTTAAGATAATTAAAATATGAATAAAACATAAAATAAGATAGAGATGCTTATGTAATTCATTGGTGAGAATTCCAGATAAGCGTATGAAGATGCTTTGCTCTTCCTGAACTTCTGCTTTCCTATTGTCTTCATCCAATCATTCATACTCTTTTCCATGGCAAGCTTTATGTTGGGTTTCACCGTTGTCAATGGCTACCTCCCGTCCTCTCAGTGAAAATGGTCCAAATGTGCTGTCACCGCACGGCTAATCATCTGTCGGTTCTCGATCATGTTGGAATAGGATCTATTGATCCTTTTGCGTCTGTCACTACGCCCAACACTCGCGAGTTTGAAGCTCGTCATAGTCATCCCTTCCCAGATCCTACCCGGAATACCACAGACAAGGTTTAGACTTTCTGGATCTCAAGAATGCTGCCAATTGATTCTCGCCTATACCACGAAGACTCTGATCTCATGGAATGGAAGGCTCGGTTGTCAGGCGAGGCAACCATGCATCATGAACCAGGAGGCTAAGAGATACACACTCAATCGAAGGTAGAACGGAGGTGGTTGTCAGGCACGCGTTCATAGGTGAAAATGATGATGAGTGTCACGGATCATCACATTCATCAGGTTGAAGTGCGAGTGAATATCTTGGAATAAGAATAAGCTTGAATTGAATAGAAAAACAATAGTGCTTTGCATTAATTCATGAAGAACAGCAGAGCTCCACACCTTAATCTATGGTGTGTAGAAACTCCACCGTTGAAAATACAAAAGTGATAATAGTGGTCATTGGCTTCGGCCCCAGAGAGGGAACTAGAAGAACCAAGATGAAAATACAATAGCAAAATATCCTATTTATAGAGAACTAGTAGCCTAGGGTTACAGAAATAAGTAATTAATGCAGAAATCTTCTTCCGGGCCCACTTGGTGTGTGATTGGGCTGAGCATTAAAGCTTTCACATGCAGAGACTTTTCTTGGAGTTAAACGCCAGCTTTTGTGCCAGTTTGGGCGTTTAACTCCAGCTTTTATGCCAGTTCTGGCGTTTTGACGCCAGAATTTTTATGCTGACTTGGAACGCCAGTTTGGGCCATCAAATCTCGGGCAAAGTATGAACTATTATATATTGCTGGAAAGCCCAGGATGTTTACTTTCCAATGCAATTGAGATCGCGATAATTGGGCTTCTGTAGCTCCAGAAAATCCACTTCGAGTGCAGGGAGGTCAGAATCCAATAACATCTGCAGTCATTTTTTAGCCTCTGAATCAGATTTTTGCTCAGGTCCCTCAATTTCAGCCAGAAAATACCTGAAATTATAGAAAAATACACAAACTCATAGTAAAGTCCAGAAATATAATTTTTATTTAAAAACTAATAAAAATATAATAAAAAGTAACTAAAACATACTAAAAACTACCTAAAAACAATGCCAAAAAGCGTATAAATTATCCGCTCATCACCTCTCTATCCCTCAATTTTCAAAATTAAAGAGAATCCAAGTTGAGGAATTGTTGATTTTGGTTCTCTAAGTTCAATCTAACTTGTGGAGCTTGTTGGACTTGGCTCTCTTAGTCCGTAGGTACGTTAAGGATTATTAACCCGAGTTAATTCGTTGAATTAGTATATGAGTATTGAATTTTATATATGGGTATGTGAAATTAGGTGTGTATACATATATTGGAGTTTGATTTTGGCCATTGAAAGGCTTGGTAGAGGATTAGTGTTGATGCTTTGGTGATTTTGGACTTTGGAGCTGTGTTTGGCTTAGTGGGTTGCCTTGGACAAACGTGAAAATCGGCCAAGGTATGGTTTAGGTTTCGCGTATTTAATATGTAATGTTCTATGAAAACTTAGGCTAGGTGACCATATGATAGGTTGGAATGTATGTGTATGTTTAATGCCTAGTAATCTTGATAAGAATCATGTGTTGGTTTTGGTGTGTGTGGAATGAATGATAAGTGGTGAAATGATGGTGATATGTGTAAACATGTATATTGAATATGAACATATTGAATTTATTGATGTATATGAGATATTGATGCATGAATTTGTTGAGTTAAGATATGGTAGGCTTGGAAGGATCATTGTGGTAATAGTAAGGTTATGTTTTGTTGGTTTTGGGGTATGGTATATTATGGAGATTGTTGTGGTGTTGAGGAAGAGATGATTGTAATGATTTGCAGGTTTGGTATTGAACTGGGAGTAACTTTTAATGAAAATGAGGTTTTGAAGTTTTGTGAAATTTTGATTTTTGGCCGAACTTTGGCGAGGCATAACTCGGCTTCCGAATCCCAAATTATTTCAAACTTATTTTAAATGAAAATTGGGTCTGTGAAGTTTATGCTGTTCAAAGAACGGATGAAAAATGTTTTAAGACGAAAAAGTTATGCACTTCGGAAGTTTGGGGTTTAAAATGGTAAATCTGCAAGATTTAGACTTAGTAAAATTTTTGGTAAAACGTACGCCCACACGTATGATGGGTTGAAAACAGAATTTCAACACCAAAAACTCACCGGCAAGTGTACCGGGTCGCATCAAGTAGTAAAACTCACTTATAGTGAGGTCGATCCCACAGGGATTGATGGATCAAGCAACTTTAGTGGGTGATTAGTTTAGTCAAGCTAACATTGATGTGAATTGAAGTGAAATTGAAGCAACCAGGGATTTATTTAAGAGGGTAAAGACAGAAAAAATGCCATAATTTCAATCTTATGAGTAGTTACTCACTGATGGAGGAGTAGCATCCAGTGAAGAAAAATGAGATTTTGGGATAATAAGGGAGTGCCTGGTAAACAAAGTGCATGTTAGTTGACAAAACAATGATATGCAGAATAGTTGAATAGATAAGCAGAAACACAATTCTTCTAATACTCCAAACGCAAAACTACCGAGAAGAAGCCATTAACTTAATTAAATTTCTGTTCTAGACAACATTCACCAAGCTCATATTAACAACGTTCAGCAATGTTCAGCAATCTAGATTAACAATCTAAACATTTCTCAACTATTCAGAATCAAAACCTAATCTAATCCAATTTTAACAACCTAAAAATCCACTAATCAGAAAACAAATCTAACTAAACTAATTACTAAAATCAAACTAACTAAACAAAATTAATTGAACCCAACAGAAATTAAAAGAATTTTGAAACCAAAACCTGGACGCAGAGACAATCAAAACAGCATAGAGGGAAAGAAGGATGCCCAGGTCTCTACGGTTCGAACAGGAGGAAAGAGAGAGGTGGAACCGCGGCTAACGGTGGAACCGATTTTGGTCGCCAGGGAGCTAGGGCTTGTGCGAAGGTAGCCACGACATTGACTGGAAGAGATGATGGCTGTAGCGCTGGAAGAGATGATGGCTGTAGCCAGAACTGAGGAGGATAAAAGGAGAGAGAGAGAGGCGCGGCGGTGGTGGAGCTTGAGCTTGCTTTGTTCTGCGAACTAGAAAGAACGAGAGAAACAGGGGCTGTGTTCTACTGGTTCAGTGTTTAAAAAAGAGGAGAAGAAGGAGAAGGTAGCTGCGGCGGTTAGGGTGGCCGGTGGTGGCGCTGTGGGTGGGGAGAGGAGGAGAAGAAGTAGCCGTTGACAGAAAAGAAGGGTGAGGAATGCTAGGTTTAGGTTGTTTGATTTGTGTGCTGTGAATGGAGCTCGATGAATGCTAGGTTTAACTTATTATTTTCGACGGATTATTTTAAATTACAGACAGATTTTTTGTCTATATTAATTTAATGAAATGTAGCATTTTTATTCATTTAATTACAGACAGATTTTTTATTGGTAACCATTTTTCACGAAAAAAAATTAATTTTTCTGATAAAATTATCGACGGATTCTATTTTCTAGCTGTAATTTATACTAAGTCATTTTTTTTATTTCGACAAAAAATTTCTTGCAAATTCCGTCTGTATTTCCGTGGGATAAAATCCGTCGAAAATATCCGTCTGTAATAACTAGTTTTCTAGTAGTATAAGAAAAACATAGAGAATGGGTAATAATTCTATAAACATAGAAGATTAGACATGAAATAGAACTTATAAAACTTATCATGTGAGTCTCCTTTGAAATATAAAAATAGGTGTCTTATATAGGCGTAGAATTGATGAATAGAATTAAGTGATTAATAAATTATTAACAAAAGTATCTAAAGTATTCGTTTGTATGAAATAAAACACAATCTCAAAAAGTGATTTGAATCTTACTAGAAGTAGCCCATGATAATACATGAAATCAATACTTTGAAAGTTTATTTAGGTTTGAAATTGTTAAAACTTATATTGGAAGCTGCTATACTTGCTTTCAATGCTTTATGAAATTCGGGTAAAATAACATCAATAATGTACAATCAAATGAGATAGGCGAAGTTCAAGTAGTAACCTATAATTCTCGCTAAATTTGAGCCACAAGGTTTGTTGAATTGAATTGAAGTTCAGTTCTTGATAGCACATACAAAATACCATGGTGATCAATATATATAAATGTCTCGTACTTTATACTATATTTGATTTTGGGAATAGAATAAATTAAAATAATAATGTCTTCAATCTCACTTGACTATTTTGTGTAGAGCCATTTTTTAACTTCCTCTATTGATAACTTTTTAGTAAGAATTATTTTTCATTATGTTTGTAAGAAATAATTATATTGATTTTGCTAAAGTTTTATAAAATAATTTTTTTCTTCAACTTTTTATTTTTATTTTTATAGGTATAATAAAAAAACGCATAAATCGCATAAAAGCATCAATAATTATAGTACATTCTATGTCAGTTCATATGACTTCATCATTCTTCGAAATTTATCACTTTTCATTAAAAAAAAATAAAAGAGAAGGAATGACAACTACTGATTAAGGCATGGAACTTCATAATACATGTTCTACCTATGGAATTATAAATGGCCAACCAGGTAAAGTGTGAAGGGAATATGATGTGAAGTGTGGTGTGTAGTAATGAGAAATATGGGTATTCACGGGGCTGGGTTGATTTGAATTGAGAGAAAAATAAGAATCATCAAATTGATTAAATTTTAATTGGTTCGAATTATTTGTAGTGGCTATGAAAGGAAAAGAGAAGGAATTAGATTTTAATTAAATTTATACCTATTAAAAAGAACTAATATTAAAAGCAATAGTGTAATTTAGATAAAAATAAAGGGTAAGAGATAAAGAGAATATGAAAAGTTAAGGTTGAAAAAGAATCTTACAATATTATATAAAGATAAGTTATTATGAAGAAATAAAAATACAATAAAAATTCTATATCATAAAGTAAAGATAGAAAATTGTAGTCAATTTATGTGAATTAGTCGCTTAAACTGACATGTCATAATATATAATAGAAAACTAAAAAAACTAACAATGCATCTAAAGATTACTTTAAGCTCTATTTTAATATATTATTAATAGATGATCCAATAGTAGTGCGATAAGATTTATTCTTGAGTTTTAAAGGTCATTTTTGTAACATACAACATGATCTCTACATACATTTTTAAGGTTTTTATAAAAGCAAAATGTAGTTTATATTTAATATTAAGCATTATCTGACAACCAATCATATAAGTTCTTATGTAACATTAAAAAAACATTTTTGTATAATGACTATTTCTTGAAATGTGTCAAATTCAAGAGGCAATAATTCAATTTAATCAAAATAATATATAAACCATTCTAAAATAAATCTTTGCTATAATGATAAGTTTTTGTTTTGTTTTGATTATATTGATAACTTAGCTTGTAGCTCTTAGTATATGGAGGGGACACGAACTAATTAAGAAATGAATAATGCCCTAATCCTATAATCATGTTGCATACAAAAAATATATTAAAAAAAAATTCTACGCATGTATATAAGCTGGGCTATGTAAACTTCTAATCCCAAGAAAAGAGATCCATGGGTAGATACGGTGTAAAACTAGCACTTGCAATATTAATAATTGAGATGGTTATTTATTCTGCCATTAGTAATGAATCTAGAAACATTATTTTTGAGCAACCTTTGAATCAAATATATTATATTGCAGATAGTAGTACTGCGCTCAAGGAATGTATTGAGGATTGCAACAAACAATATCACAGGGGGACTATGGCGAATATACGTTGCGTTAGAGAGTGCTACAAGAAGTATTAATAAAAATGGCGGTTCCTTATTATGGCTTTTAGCAATTCTATATATTAATTAAGCTTGGGTTTTTATAAATTATCGATCTATTTATCTATCTATATTATATATTCTATTTACTATTTTGTGGGTGTTGAAAACAAGTAATAAATAATGTCACGAGGTAACATTCTTTCCTTACTTTAGCTTGTGCATATATGTAGGGGTGACAACACTATCCGAATTCGTGGGTATCCACCCCACCTTTACCTATTCGAAGCAGGTAATTATCCGCCGTCGCACCAGAGCGGGTTCTTGTGCGGGGCGGGACGGGATCGGGTTTAGGTTAAACCCGCCCCTACCCGTCCCGGTATATATAATATATATATTTTTAATATATAATATATGTAACATATATAAAATAATTAGTAAAATGATTAATAATATTATATCATATATAAATTTTTATTTTAATTTATGTTATGTATGTAAATGGTGGTTATATAATTTTTAAAATTTTATTTTATTTGTTGGATTTAATAATTATAAGGGCGGGTAGGGGCGGGGCGGATACCCGCAGGGGCGGGGGCAGAATCTTGAGCGAGGCGAGGCTAAGTTGAGTTTAAGTAATATCTATCTCTACCTGTCTCCGGTATATATATAATATATAAAATTTTAATATATAATATATATAAAATAATTAGTAAAATAATTAATAATATTATATCATATTTAAATTTTTACTTTAATTTATGTTATGTATGTAAATGGTGGTTATATAATTTATAAAATTTAATTTTATTTGTTGAATTTAATAATTATCGGGGCGGATAGGGACGGAGCGGGTTAGAGTTTAACATTTTACTACCTGCGGATAGGTGCGGGGCGAATTTGATGTAGATTTTTGTAGGGAGCGGGATCGGGTAAAGCAAAAATCCGCCCCTACCCGCTCCGTTGCCATCCCTACATGTATGACGTATTTTATGTGCATATTGTTGTGTAACATCCTCACTGTATGTAATTAGTTTGTCATGTTTAAGTTACAACCAACAAATAACATGAGCATCATTATTCCACTTGACTTTTTACACAACTAATATATCTAATAATTACATTACACAAACAAAAGCATGTATAAATTTTATTTTCCTATTAATGGCACAAAACACACGAGTCGTTGTCAATTTATCGCACCAATAAATGACAAATTGAAGTCATAAACTCATAGAGTTGACATTATTATTAAAAGAAGGTAGTTTTCTCCAAGCCAATATATATCAAGTACAATATAATATTATTAAAAGAATGTAATTTTCTCTAAGCCAATATATATCTAATGCTATTTGGTCGACAAATATTATCATTTTTAGTTAGTATTTAGTCAGCAATAATTTATACTTATATTTATAAGAATTTTGTATACAAAAAATATATAGCTTGTATCTATATTTATATTATCAGAGTTTTGTACACATAAATCAATACAGTTTGCAG
>NC_029785.2:6773698-6788435 GCF_000816755.2 Arachis ipaensis
ACATAAATTAATAAAATTTATTTGTTAAAGATAATTTAATATTTATGCTAGTCTAATAATGACAAAAAATAATAAAAATTATTAACCCCTAAAAATTTCTCTATACAAATCATATATAAATAATACCGAATATTGACCAATAAAAATACTATCTAAACTATATTTCAGACTAGCATAAAATAATAAAATCCTGCCTCTGACAATCTTCTATTAAAGACCAAATCAAAATTTAAGATGTACAACTAGCTCAACACTACTAAAAAATCACTTTAAGTGGTCATTTTTTTTGTTTTTAGCAACAATAAAATATTAGCCGTCTTATACTTTATCGCTAAAAAATTTTGGTAGCCGTAAAACTTCTACAACTTGTAGTGACAATTTATATGACCACTAAAACTAATTTTATAATTTGCATATTATTCATTTTAGTTGTCATCATTACTGCCACTAAAACTTTAGATGTTTTTTTTAATCATAATCATTATTGTTACACAATCAACAACCATCTATTTTTTATTTTAAAATTATTTTTTCAACACTTATACATTATTACTTATACATAATACATAATTCCAACAAAATAAAGCATTTCATTACATTCATAATAATAAATTTTATTATAAATCTTGTTCAATCTCAACTCAAAATACCATTTTGCTCGAACAAACTAGCCATTAAATATTCTAGTGGCAAATCTCAATAATTACATCAAGAAAAATTTTCTCTTGATAAATTCTACATTTAAAATGTGGTGCATAATGTGATACATGATACATATATAGACACAGTACTACAAATTATCTAATAATTCATACTTCATGATTAATGTTTTCTAAAATCTGGCCTACCACAAAGATCTATAGTCCAAATAGAGAATCCAACAAATACTTTAGCAATCTCTTCTCCCTAAATCTTATCCATTATTGCACTCCCAGTTGTCAAATAAACCCATAGAAGTTAGCTATAAGATCTTGCTTTTTACAAGTTGAAAGTGTTGAAACTTGGGTTAATAAAGGAGAACTAGCTCTGGCAAAATTCCTAATTTATTGATGTATAATCTTTCTTAGAAGCCATGAAAACAAATCATCAAAACACGTAAAACAATATATCTAAACTCATGTTTATTCAGAGTCAAAATCAAAAGTAATCAGCAATTTTACAAATTATAGATAATTGACTGAGTGTAACATCAAAATAGTTGATCCATTAGTAGTTGAAATTACAGATAATTATAAAACTTTGAAAGAGAATTTGCATCTAAGTAGCACACATGTATATCAACAGCCAAAACTAAGCTCATTGCTCATATAAGACCAAACAAAAAGTACACACATATCTATTGAATATCTCACAAATTATAGAAAATTAAAAGCAATACATGATTTTCATCAAATATAAACAAAAATCTTAATTCATCCATGCCAAAATAGCTTTACAAATGTATGATAGCTATAAATCTCAAACCTCATCCAATCAATTAAACATTTGTCTCTCAAATGTTGCAGCCATAGGTTTAATTTTTCTTCTAACTTTTCTCCTCAAATCAGCATCACCTCCTGCTTCTATCTATAAATGTTAAATAAGGGAGCAAAAGCAAATCTCAATTTTCTATTCTAATAATCCTAATTTATCATGCCAAATAAATATTTTAGAATAACAGTGAAAATTAAATTTCAGCAATGTATATTGAACCAAAAGAACTCAACAACTTTCTAAAAATCACAATAATACCAAATTCACTTGATAATAGACAAATTCTAGTACAAACAAACAATAGTTTTAAGGTAGAAAAATTGAAACCATGGAACTGTTTTATCTTTTCGAGACGGTGACAAACCTGGTATCTAATAGTCTCGATTCTGCGAGCAGCAAGATCATGCTTATTAGGGTAAAATCGGTTGCAATAAAATGAAAACCACCTCTATCAACTGTAAGACCTGAAATTTTTAACTAGTCAATTATATAATTAAAATTGAGTTAAGAGGATTTAAAAATGCCTGGTTTAGATTAAAAATTTAAATCTCATAATTTGAAAATTTACAGATAAATGAACTTAGAAAATTATTTGGAGTGCAAAAATATAATTATTTATAGAAAAATACGTACCGGCATTATAACTGACAATATACACTTATAATTGTTCGGTACTGCGTATGAGAAAAATAAAAATATAAAAATGACCAGAAAAATATTTAGAATACAAATTGGAACACATATCTTTAAAATTTTGGCCCCAAGTAGGGCCAATGAACAAAAGGACAAAAATACCCTTCACTTAAAGTGCCAAAAAATGTGACTCCGTCTAAATTTCATTCATTTTCAACAATATTGAGAGAGAGCTCAAGAGTGAGGAGAGGAAGAGAAGAACACTATTCACCACCCACTTTAAATTCACTTTTCTCACGAACCAGAGCTCCGATCGACGACCCGTTTGCGGCTATGTGTCGCCCTCACTGATTTCGTGTTTTGGGTAGTGTGGGTATTGAAAATTGTGATTTTGATACTTTAGGAGAAGTTCAAGCTCAAATTTTAGCGGGGTTTTAACCCATGTTCATATGGAATATGGAAATTCTTTCCTCTTATTTACCCCTAATTTGTGAGAAACCTTAGTATGAACATTGTGTAATTTGAATGAAATTAGATTGAATAGAGTTGATTAAAGCTTGGATTTGTGAGGAATTGAGTGATGCTTGGATTGGTCAGAGAGAAAGACTCAAGAAGTTGGGACCGCCATCAACTAAGGTACGGGTTTCGGTTTCGGATAATCATTATGTAATGCTATGTGTGTAACACCCTACCACATAGAGCTTTACACCTAGGATGTAAAGCAGAGGTGGTGAGGTGTTACGACCTCTAAAATAAAAAATATATATAGTATAATAATAGAAAGAATACAGTATACGAGGAGCCTTAAAAAATGGGTAAAGCAAAATTGCAAAATGAAAAGCGCAACACTCAGAAAAGAGATAACTTGCATGCGAAGAAACCTAAAGATCATAGGTATAAATCGACAAAAGAGAGAATAGCGAGTCAAGGATACAGAATAACTAGCTCCTAACTCAGCCTGCAAAGCTAAGGCTGGCCGGAGAATATTTACATGCATGTATACATCTCCCATCAACGTAAAATACAAAGATAAAACCTTAACACTCCTTAAACCTCTAAGAGGAACAAAATAAACAAGCTATTCGAAGAGAAAGCTAAGTGCATACATATATACATAAACTATATAGCAAAAGAAACCCAAAAATCACT
Organism: Arachis ipaensis; assembly: GCF_000816755.2. Lineage (NCBI taxonomy): Eukaryota > Viridiplantae > Streptophyta > Magnoliopsida > Fabales > Fabaceae > Arachis > Arachis ipaensis. Next base: position 6,776,954 of record NC_029785.2, read on the forward strand.
CCGCTTCAGAAGTCCAGATGCCTACCGAGGAGCCTCCCGACCTGCATCTGAAAAATAGCAACACAGTATGGGGTGAGAACCAGAGGTTTTCAGCATGGTAAAGGTGCAACGCACATAATATATAAGGTCCTGGGAATGCCAGAGGCAATCCTAGAACGCCAACACTCAGATTATAAAGCTTAAAGTTCTAAACAGCAACCATAAAAAGGGGTGATCTTCTAAGGGTTATTCAACCTAACTTAAACTTAATTTAACCACTAAACTCTTTCACCTTTCCTCCGTTCCTCCATCTCCGATAATCCGCATAAACAAACAAACAAACAAAGCAAGCACAGGTAGATAACAAGTAGTTCAAGTAGCAATTACAACAGCTAACAGAATATAATCAATTAGGCATTCCCAATTAATGCATAGCAAACAAAGCACACATATGCATATGATGAATGTCTACCCTATTGGCCGTGAGCTCACGTGTTGGTTACTTTGCCAGAACCTGACATATCTGGTAGCTAACCCAGACATTGGTCTCTAGGTTGCGCATCTCCAGAAGGATCATAAACGAAGGAGAGTGCATTTCCACATCGAAGGAGAGTGCCTTTCCACCTTGCAACCAGAGAAGAATGTGGAGAAAACAATACGAAGGAGAGTGCATTTCCACCTTCCCCACATCCACATCATCACAAGAGAGGGAACTTCTGTCATCAACTTGCCATCCGAACACATTTTAAAGTTAACACACAAGCGGGATCGCACCCAGACCTTGCCATCTCGACCATCTCGGCCACACACATATCTCGACCATTTCGGCCACATAGTCATCCCGAATCTCATTATTTTCAACTTTACTTCATCTCCAAGTTACCTCTATTTCCTAGCTTCAACTTACTACTAGAGTTACTACTATGATCTGGGGCTAAAAGAGTGAAAATAGAGGTTTAGAGGGTCAAAATTGGCTTTAAAACACAAAATATCCATTTGCTGAAAAACAGAGGTATGCGTATGCATACATATGTATGCATACGCATGCACCTGTCTGCGTACGCATGTACGCTGGACAGAATAGAATGCATGCGTATGGCCCCTATATGCGTACGCATAGGTACCAAACAGAGCCTACTCTGCAGATTTATCATTTTAAACCCCAAACTTCTGACGCGCATAACTTTTTCGTTTTAAAATATTTTTCATCCATTCTTTGAACAGCATAAGCTTCACGGATCAAATTTTCATATAAAATAAGTTTGAAACCATTTGGAGGTCCGAAAGTCAAGTTATGACTCGCCGAAGTTCGACCAAAAACTAATTTTTCACAAAACCTTCAACCCTCAATTTTCATTACAATTCAAACTCAATTCAACTTACTATGTCAATAACCATTAACAAAGCATATCTTTCTCAATACCACAATAATCTTCACATCCTACCACTTCTCAATTCAACCACATCATGCATCAATCTCTCCTTTACATCAACAAGTTCTACATGTTCTTATTCAATATACATTTATACACATATCGCCTTCAATTCATCGCTTATCATTCATTCAACAAACACCAAAACCAACATATAATTCATATCAAGGTTTCTAAGCATTACATATACTCATTTGCTTCCAACTTATCCTATGGTCATCTAGCCTAAAGTTTTCACAGAACATTATATGCTAAATACGAAAAACCTAAACTATACCTTGGCCAATTTTCATGTATTTTCGAGACACCACCAAGGCACCCAAAAAGGTCCAAAGTCACCCAATAAAAGCACTCAACCTCCACCAAGCTCCAAACTTACAATTCAAGCTCCAATTGCATGTACACAAGCCTAATACATATATACAACACATATACACTCAAATTCAATACCCAAAACATAAATTCAAGAAATTAACTAGGGTTGAGGATCTTTACCGCACCCACAGACCAAACAGACCAAACCCAACAAGTTCCGCAAGCTAGATTGAACCTAAAGTACCAAAACCCAACAAAATCTCAACACCACCTCAATGAATTTCGAAAATAGGAAGGGATAGAGCAACTAGGGTGATAAAGTAGCTTACCTATGAAATTGTTCTATTAAAATCATAGAGCTCGACGCGGTAGTCGCGTGGCCACAAACGGTGCGGCGATCGGAGCTCGGTGTGGCAAGATATAGTAGCTAGAAGGGAGCAAGGGTTTGAGAATCTCTCTTCTTTCCCCCTTGTATGCTTCAGCGTTCTTGGCTGAATGGGGAAGAAGAGAACCCCTTCATTAAGTCATTTGGGCCAATGGGTTGGGCCTTGGGCTCAGTTTGGCCCAATCTTGAGCCAAATTTTTTGAAATTAGTGTCAAAATTCTCGTTTTAATTAGCTCTATCTTATTTTAGTATAAAATTTATATTTCTAATTTCTTTTATTAAAATTAATTTATTGATTAATTATTTGTTAATTTTTCGGAGTTCACAATGTGAAACCATAGGGAAGTTGACACTAAGGTATTGTTGAACTGATGCTGATGATGATGATGGTTTAGTATGAATATGTGATTATGGATGATATTGAATGTTGGATAAAAATGACCGGATGCCTTGATTGATTGAGTTTCTATTACTTGGTAGGTATTGATGTGTTGTGGTCTAATCATTGAAATTGAAATTCTTATAAAGAATATGTGAAATTGAATTTGAGGTGGTTATTTATTAATTGTTGAAAAATTTTATGAGGATAAGTTTAAGAATAAGATGAGATTAGGATTTGGATGAGTTATGTAGTGAAGAGTTAGGTAGAAACAATAGTGAAATTGATGAGAAATAGCATTAAGCTAGAATTTGGCTAAGTTGGTGTAGAATGGATGCACTTTGATGTAAAATTGGGGTTTTGTCCAAATGGTATAGAAAAATATGTACTATGGCAGATTTTTAGTCCAATTTTGGAGGGTCATAACAAGGCGCTTGGAACTTTAAAATTTATAAAACTTATCTTGAAATAAAATTGGGGATGTCTATTTTAATTCCATCAAAGAATAGAGTCAAAATGAGTTTTGGAGAGAAAGTTATGACCTTTTGAATTTCGGTGGTTGAAATTGAATTCTGCAGATTATGCAGCAGTGCCTAGTTCCGTGTGTACGCACGAAGCCTATGTACGCATGAAGGCAGGTCCGCGCGTATGCATGCTGCATGCGTATGCATCATACGAAATTTTTGCGAGGCCAGTGTTGGGTTACGCGCGTACGCACGATCCCTGTGTATGCACCATTCCCTGAATTTTATGAAATGTTGATTTTGAACGGTTAAACCTTTCCGGCAAGCTTGTACCCCTTTGTAACCTCCATATGGAGTCTAATAACTTTAAAGGCTTTGAATATATATGTTGGGGTGGGTATAATGAATTTTATTGAATCATTCCCTAATAAAGACTTGTTAAATGAGATACAAGTGTTGTGGGGATGGTGGTTCGTCCCTCCCATGGTGAGGATGGTGGCTTTGCCCCGCTCACAGATTGATGATGTTAATTGTTTTAATAATAGATGAGGTTATGATGAATTATAACTTATGAAATTGGTTAAGATTGTGATTGTGATTGAATATGATTATAAATGTGACTATTGAGTGGCAAGGACATAGGTTTTGTCCCGCTTGCATTGTGGATGAGACACCGGCACCAGATAAAGATGGTGGTTTTGTCCTGCTTACCCGGAGTTGCGATGTGGATATGGGGAAGGTAGTAGGGCTTTCTCCCTCAATTTTATTCCCCTACATTCTCTCTGATTGCAAGGTGGAAAGGCATTCTCCTTCGTTTTATATGGCACGACCTCACAGAGGAAGGTGGTAGGGCACTCTCTCGATTTATTTTCCCTGGTGATACCTCCAGGAGAAGGTGGTAGGACACTCTTCCTCGATTATATTCCTCCTAGTGATGTGCAACAGAGAGATGATGTTCAGGTTAACTACCGGATGTGTTAGGTCTGACAGTATAACCGACACGTAAGCTCACGGCCAGTAGGACAGGCATGCATCATGTGCACTTGGTTGTAATTATTTGGGCATGCATAATTACTTGATTTGCCTAATTGATAATCTATTTATCTGCTAATTTTGCTACTTGTCATAATTGTTCTCTATTTGTGATTGCTTTGTATTAATTATTGTTTGTGTTTGAACCATTGAAAGACTTTAGACTGAGAATAATGATGATAACTATTGGAAATAAATGAGAATAGTGGTAATTTAAATCACTCTTACCATAGCAAATTAATTCTGTATGGATTGGTTAAAACCCTAGGCTTGAATTCATGTAAAGTTGGAGATTAGGATTGTCTAAAGGGTTTATGTTTTCTTATGTAGTCATTATTTAGAACTGTTACCCTACTGAAAATCTTCGGGTTCTCACCCGTTGTTGTTATCATATTTTTCAGATACTGAAAACCTTCGAGTTATGTGTAAACGGTTTATAAACTATTAAAAGTGGTTCATTGATTTGACCTCCCTTTTCAAGTCTGTTGAAAACCTTCATGGATGAATGCAAAAAACATCAATAATATAATTGAGTAAAAATTAGAAGGAGAATGATCATGAATTGATAAAGAACAACCGATCGGATTCATCTTGAAGTGTATTTGAAAGAGCTAGAATCATTATATTCTATTGCTCTCTATTTGTTGTTTGATGATAGTTTCTATGTTTTTCTTTGTTATTGTTGTCCTGATTATGCTGCTGTATTTTCGGAACTATGCCCACATCCTTTTGGAGTTTGGTGGAATTGTAATTTTCTAAAAAAATCATGCAAAATAACATGGTGAATATAAATGTCTTGCACTTTAGTGACATAACAAAAGTAATTTCGAATAATGCTACACATCAAGTGTTTTTATTGATCAAGTTCAACTAAATTAGTCTAACGTAACAAAAATTAGTTATGGATAGCATTATTCTAAATCTTATTATTTAACTCAATTGAATTTGGTCTATAAAAAGATTTGAATGTATAACATTACTCAATAATTTTATTAAGATGTGTCATACATCATATTTATAATGAGATTGTTTACACATAAATCTTGTTTGATTATCTCATGCAGAATCGTTATTATCTACCTTTAATTACAAGGTTTATATTTATCCCATTTATTAAATACTTTGCTGATATTTATCCTATGTATTTAAATCACCTGATACGAGATTTTACTACTTATTTTTAACGATGGGTGCTACTCGAATTTTATCTTTTATATTCTCATTTATTTTGCTGTCCAAACATGTATAATCGTTCATCCTTCATTCCTTCTAATAATTTTTGTTTTGAGTCACATATTGATATTCTTTGTTTGTTGTCCAACATTCTATTCTATTTTGTGCGATAAAATTTACCCGTGTTTTGAAGGTCATTGTTATAACATATATCGTTATCTCTAAATTGCATTTTTAAGGTTTTTATAAAAGTAGAATGTAACTTATCTTTAATAATACTATAAGCATATATGCAACATTAAAAAACATATTTGTATAATGACTATTTCTTGAAATTTGTCAAATTCATGACGCAATTAAGTTTATCCAAAATAATAAATTATTCCAAAATAAACCTTTGCTATAATGAAAGGTTTTTGTTTCGATTTGATTATATTGATAACTTAATTAGCTTGTAGCTCTTAGTGCATGGAGGCGACAAAAACTAATTAATTAAGAAATGTAAGCTATAATCATTTTGAATACAAAAATATATTAAGAAAGATTTTAATTTTTAAGCATATATATATATATAAAAGCTAGCCTATGTAAACTTCTCCCAAGAGAAGAGATTCATGGCTAGATATGGTGTAACACTAATACTTGCAATATTAATAATTGAGATGGTTATTATTTATTCTGCCACTAGTGTTTCTAAAGAAATTATTTTTTATCAACCTTGGAATCAAATGTATTATATTGCAGATAGCACTGCGCTCCTGAAGTGTATTGATGATTGCAACAAACAACATATAAATGGGACCATGGGGAGTATACGTTGCATTAGAGAGTGCTATAAGAAGCATTATAAATTATTCAAACGGAAATATTTGGTAATAAAAAAAAATTAGTCAAAAATAATTATAATTTATTTTATTTAATATTTATTAATTATTATGACAATTAATAAATATTAAATAAGATAAATTTTAATTATTTTTTTTGTCTACTTAGTATTAATAATAAATTTACTATAATACTCCTAATAACAAATATGTTTAATTAAAATTATTATTATTCTAATTTTTTTTAATTTATTAAAATATGTCTAATATTAAATATCTTTAATTCAAATTAATATTATCACAATTAAAGTTAGCACAAAATACTCACCTAAATGATCACAATTATCGAGCGTGATGTATTCTTCTCCATTGGTTTCACATGTTTTGTGCAAGTTGATTCCTCCATCTACCCCAAGCATTTCTCGTCTCAATATGGTGGATTGTCCCACCATCTACTCCAAGCATATTTTGATCTACTATCTCATCAGTAAGATCCACAATCATCACTCTTCTAATGTGATTATGCAAAAGGCAACATGCAGTTATAACTCTTCCTTGAGTCTTAATAGGATAAAATGACCTTCCCCTTAAATTTCTCCATCTTGCTTTCAATACTCTAAATGCCCTTTCAATGACATTTCTAACTTGTGAGTGTTTCATATCAAAAAACTCTTGGACTATACTAGGTTGATTATGTAGATTAAATTCACTCAAATGATATTTTTGTCCTCTATAATATACCAAAAATCCTTCACAATTCATATATTTAGCATCATATAAATGGTAATGACCTAGTGTGACATATAAAATTGAACAAAATTAATGAAAGATCAAATGGCTACTTTGATAACATACTAAAGTCTCAATAAAATACCTTGGAGAACACTAAACCTATTACAAAATAGTGCATCTTGCAATACCATAGAATCCGCAGCTAAACCCTCCCAATCCGCCAGTACATAAATAAATTGTATATCGGGAGCAACCACTCCAAACACATTGGTTGTTATGTCACCTTTTTTATTTTGATATCTAGACTTATCAGTCTCAAGGATATTGACTTTGATATAGGTACCATTTAAGACTCCTAGGCAAGTCTAAAATCCAAAAAAAAAAAAAAAATCAATTAACTCAATCCTAAAACACACCAAGCATATTAGGTTTAATAATATTAGCAAGATAAATTATCTTGAACCATTTCCGTCGTTCATCCATTCTATCCGGCTAAATGGCTGAGGTTTCTTCAGTAAAAGATTATGACATTTCAAAATAGCAAGTAATACATCATTAAATCGCCTACTAATTTTTTCTTCAGATCTCACAAATTGTCTCTATATTACTCTAATTTTGACATCATGTGCTATAATATGTTAAAACATGGCAACCATTTCTTCTACACCTATATTTTTATTGGCCAATTCTATGGTGCCTATGACTTGATGCCTAAATTTTGCCTAACTTTCCTTTTGTAGTAGGTTTTGAATTTTTAAAAATTATTTATTTTTATATCTTTTAAATTAAATATTGATTTTTAACTCTTTTTAGTAAATAGGCACCACCTTTTAGGCACCATAGCATTCACCATTTTTATTTGGTACTAACCTTCCAACTCCTCTAAATATGTTACACAATGCATGAAAGATACGCCTATCTATTCTTGTATTTTTTATACATGCTAGATCACTAAAATAAATAATCCTATCTAATTCATTGACTCAAATACTCCGACACATAAACACCACACCACAATTTCATATAAACTCAAACACATAACAATAATATAAACAATAATTTCTCCATAAATTCTTAATCTCAACAACACAATCTACAAACTTAAAATTCTCAAACCCAACAACATAGATAGGCTTGTGAAACCAGACAGCAATAAAGTGGAAGTTGTGTTCATCAAGTCTCAATAGTGTAGCTCCACTTTCAAATTTCAATAAAGACAATAGGTTCAAGGGATAAAAAAAACTGTAATAGAAACTCTTGCACATTAATAAACACCACATGCAATTGTTAGGAGAGGATAAAAGAGACAAGAGGGAAAAATCAGCATCATAACATATCCTTCTCCATATTGGAATGTCTAAAAGCTTTTAGCGATGAGGCATCGAAGCACCCCTTGACATTTTTCCCAATCAAGTAAGTCAAGCATTAACCAAACCTCATTCAAATTTCATTTCATTTAAACAACTGGCAAAATCATAACAAAAAATTATCTAAGTGGAATGTAAGAAAATATTCCCTCAATCAAACCGGCTTAGAAGATTTTTTCCCAACCTCTAACTGAAACATTTCAATCACAGTTAACAAATGTATCAATTACACAGTGCTAGTCCAAGCAACAAGCTAAATCCTAATTAGCTAGTTTACTAACTAAGAAATTATTAACTGAAGAAGTTAGGCCCCATCAAAACAAAACAACTAGTACTAATTTTAGCTGGCATTGAGCACAGCATAGCCCATTCAACCTAGTTCAAGTCAAATGCAAATCATTTTCTGGTAAACAAAATACAGTGTCACGAATCAAAATATGTAATTGATTTACCATAACACTATTCAGTTGTAAGCAACACAAAATTCACAGAAAAACCTAATTAAATTTCTAAAAAATAAAAAATTTTCCAACCGCACCTTGGCGACACGAAATCCTCAACTGAAGCTTTCTCACTCTAAATTCTTCGTTGTCTTCATTGTCGTAGTTCAATCTGCAATCGCACCTTGGTGACACGAAGAAGTTATTGAGCGGGAACGAAGATGAAGCGAATCCAACCGAGAAATCGAGCTCGTCACCGTTACACACGACCTTGCAATGGCAAAAGAAGAAACACGAACACGAACAAAACAAGCGCAGAAGTAGTGAATCCTCCTTCTAGAATGAGGTGCGTGGTGGTCGTGCAAATCCAAATCAGCGACGAGGCGGAGCCGATGCCCCTGAAGCCTCCATGAATTTGGAAAAAAAAAACACTGCTAGGATTTAGCTTTCATGGAGGATGGGCTCTGCTAGGGTTTAATTTTCTGATGAAATGAGAAGGAAAAATCTGAAGAGGAAGGGTTAGGATTAGGTTAGTAAAAATAATTTAGTTTTTTTACTTTGTTATACACATTCCATTTCCATTGGAATTAAAGATAACCAAAAAGAAAATGGAAATAAAATTGGTGGTATTTTGATTTCAAAAAATAAAAATTACTTAAAAATATATTTTTAAACTTTGAAATAAATATGAGAATAAAATATTCCCATTTAAATATTTCTGAAAATACTCTAATATTCTCTCAACCACACACACCCTAAATGTCATGAGCTAATAACATTCTTTTTAATATGTTTTTAACCTTACCTTACTATAGCTTGTGCATGTATCATGTAACTCCCTCACTATTTAATTTGTCATGTTTAAGTCATCACAACCAACTAATAGCAAGAAGATCAATATTCCACTTATTATTACACAACTAATATATCTAATAATTAAATTACATATATAAGATCCTCTATGAATTTTGTTCTCCTAATACCACGTGTACAAATTGAAGTTTTAAATTCTTAAAGTTGACATTACCAAAAGAAGGTAGTTTCTCACTTTCTCTACTTAAGCCTATATACATAATTACATATCCAAGTACAATATATAGACCATACATAAATAATTCCGAATCGTCCTAATCGATAGAAAGGTATGAACAAAAGTTACATATGAAAACATGAATATGTAGGGTATCTTAAATTCCTATTCCAAATATCAATCAGCTAAGGATTTAATTTCCTAATCCACTTAACACATTGTCACTTGAATCCTTTAACACCGAATCTCATACTAGGTTCTTTTCTAAAATCCGAAAGTCACTTCAAGCTTCATACTTCTATCTATGAGACAAACACAAACATTTTATACAAGTTTAACACACAAGTCAGGAACATATGAATGCATGTCCAACAACAAATGTACATGATGAATGTATGTTCTACTGGTTATAAACTCACTTGTTGATTATATTGCTAGACCCAACAACATCTGATAAGTATAATCGACTATAGTTTTCCTGTCATGCATCTCACAAAAGGAACAAGAGAAAGTCTAGGGGGTTAGCAGATTTTGTGGTTTTTAGCCATCAATTAGTCATCAATGATGTTTTTAATGGTGTGAGATTGCATCTAATGGTGTAGAATCATTCAATTTCCTTTTAATAGTTAAGTGCTGGCCAGAATTTAACAAAAGTGCTGACCCCTAGCACTCCTCTTTTCGGTCAATATTTAACTTAGCACTAGTATTTGTAAAGTTCTGAAAAATAGTGGGAAAAAATTTCCACCATTATTATAAAATTATTTGAAAATTTGTATATACAACTTTGACATTTTCCTTAATTGCATAGAAAGAGGATTTGGTATCCTTTATTCAAACACCCCCTCTCAAGGATAATTTTAACAAGCAAAAAATAAAAAGTATTGAAGACGCAAAAGATAAAAAGAGAGTCCAAACCGAAAAAGGAAAACAAAACAATTTTCAACTCTCACACCACATCTTAATAAACTAATTAAACAATAAAACACTAAGTACTTCAAAATTTATCCAACCGAAGATGGATCTAGAATATTTGAAATGGAAGAGGCCAAATTTTATACAATTTTTTTAATTTTTTTTTTGTCAAAATGAGCGACAAGCAAATAAATTTTCCAACCTTAAGTCAAGCAAAGAATTAAAAACTTTGAAAGTTGAAACTATTTCTTGTTCGGGTGAAAAACTTGTTTGTGGGTAATGTGCCCAATATTGTAAGACACATCTCTCCCTCCTCCCCCACCCCCACCCATATAGGATACATGTTAGAATGTAATTAAGACAAATTAGATCAATTAATATTAGAAATAAAAGATTAATCTGAAAAAGAGTTGTCTATTATTGAATAAGTTTAAGAATAATATAAAATACAAAACTATATACAATTTTTTATGGAAAAAATAACCTATGTTCTTGATACCATGTTAAAAGGTGAAAGAGAGTAATAGAAAAAATAATTGTGTGTATTCAAATTGTATAAAATGATACAATATAGAAGAGTATTTATAGATACTAAGAGAATCAAAATAATAAAGACGTAATATTTTATAATAAATATTTAGATATGCTAAAAAATTATAATTAATATTACGTAATTTAATTGATTCTAATATATTCTAACAACCATTGGATATTTTAAATTTCGGTCTAAAATTTGCTAAATAAATTGGTGCAACATTTTATTTACCAACATTTTAAGGGAAAATGTAAAATGATAAATGAGAACTGAATTACCTTTATAACAAAAAGAATTCAGTTTTGTAAAGTATTTTTATTGTCGCTACTAGTACTAGCTACCATTACACATAACACGCGTACACGACACATCCATATTTCTTTTTTAATGATTTTATAAAAAAAAAAAAACATGTATATAACTTTTCACTTCTTTGTAGCTTATGTTTAATATTAACCACTATCTTATTAAAAACAATATAT
>NC_029785.2:6789731-6790754 GCF_000816755.2 Arachis ipaensis
TTGGAGGAGACACAAACTATGAGAGGAATGTCCTAGTTCTATAACCATGTTCCATATAATAATATTAGCTATGAAAGATTCTAAGCATGTATATAAGATGGTCTATCGTAAACTTTGAATTCCAAGATAAGAAAATAATATAGATCCATGGATACTGAAAAAATGTGATGCTTGCACTTGAAATATTGATGATTGAATTGATTATTTATTCTGTCTTTGGTGTAACTTGAAGACATTGTTCCTACACAACCTTGGAAACAACCATATTATATATATATGGCATCCAGGACTGAGCTTGATAAGTGTATTCATCAGGATTGCAAGATAAAGCAAGTACGGATTACATACATTTGATACCATATACGTTGCATTAGAAAATGCTATAAGAAGCATATATATGAATATTTGATATAATAATTTTTCTACTCTAGATTAAAAAATTATCAATGAATATCTAAAGTATTCTTCTTATATGACATTTATCACAATTGTAATTAATGCTAAGTAATTTAATTGATTCTAAAATATTCTAACAATAGGTACTACCATTGACTTACTATGCTAACACTTCTATTGGTATTTGGGGAATAAACTCTATATTATATTTTCCTTCCCACCATATTTTTCAATCCGATAGGCAAGTCAATGACTAATTTGCTGCGAATCAGAGTTTTATTTAAAAAAATTTTATTGGCCAATGAATTGTTATATGTACAAGACGATTGGAATTCCCATACTTACTTAAACGGACTAGTGAACTAACAACTAAACTAATCCAAATTGGTTGCGTTGAAGTTATATTTGAACTCATTCCCCAACAAAAAATATTCATGATCTTTACTTGGATGTCATAGGTTTCAATTATTTTTGAGTTTGAGGTGTTTGATTATACTTTTCATAAAACAATAAGAACTATTTAAAGTTTTAAACATCTAATGAATAGATGTAGTGAATAAAGAAGTAGCAATCCAACTTATAGCAATTTGATGTTTTTTTAATGATAAATTAAATTTTACATTTACA
>NC_029785.2:6790934-6791195 GCF_000816755.2 Arachis ipaensis
TCATAAACGAGTATAAGTAACAATTTTGCAAACATTATCTTTCTTACATATCTGATTGGACAACTAAAAAAAAATATTTATAATATATTTTGGATGAATTTAGAAAGTAAAATCCATATGATTTGTAATAATATGGACTCTATTTGAATTTATTTTTATTTTAAACTAGATAATATTTAATATTTTCGTAATAAAGATTAAAGGTTTTATCAAAATTAGATCAAAATGTGGGATTAGTTAAGATGGTATTATGGTCTATTA
>NC_029785.2:6791201-6794356 GCF_000816755.2 Arachis ipaensis
ACCAAAAGTTTTTGAAAAATCAGCTGTCAGAAGTATATTTGATATAAATCGAAAATTTTTAAAATAAAATTGAAACAAAATAAATTTAAAAATATTTTTTAAAATTTTTAGCAAACTTCAGAGAGAGAGAGTCTATATTTAATATTAAACATGATCGGTTTATTAATCATACAAGTTCTTATACAAAATTAAAAAACATTTTTGTATAATGACTTTTTTTTAATTTGTCAAAATCAAGAGGCAATTAAGTTAGTTTAATCAAAATAATAAATTATTTATTCTAAAATAATACTTGGCCATAATGAGAAGATTTTTTGTGTTGTTTATACTGGTGACTTGTAGCTCTTAGTGTAAGGAGGGGACACAAACTAATTAATTAAGAATGGAATGTCCTAATCCTATACGTATATAATCATGTTTTCATATAAATAAATTTTGAGAAGGATTCTAAGCATGTATATAAGCTTGCCTATATAAAGTTGTAATTCCAAGAGATGAGACCCATGGCCAGATACGGTGTGACATTAGCACTTGCAATATTAATAATTGAGATGGTTATTAATTCTACAATTAGGGAACCTCAAGACATTATTGTTTTTGAACAACCTTGGAATCAGCTATATTATATTGCAAATAAGATTTGGCTCACGATGTGTATTGAGGATTGCAACAAACAATTTAAAAGGGGCACGAGAATGAATGAACGTTGCGTGAAAGAGTGCTATGGTAAAGCCTCTTAGTAAGTTATGGTGATTTTTTATTAATGAAAAAACGGTGGTTCCTTATGGCTTAGCTTCTAGCAATTCTAATGTCAAATATATTTAGAAGACAATAAAAATAAAATTTAGATCCTTTAAATTTTAAATTTTCACTTTAAAAAATAAAATGTAATCTCTTACTCTTAAATAATTTTTTTTATATTTTTTTTAGTCTCATCTATGAAATAAATAGTGAAAGATCATATTTTACCTTTTAAAGTAAAATTCAAAATTTAGAGGATCCAAATCCATAAAAATGCGTACAAAATAGTTTTAATTTTTTATTTTGTATTTATTGATTATATATTATTAAAATGCATTTGTCAAAACACTTAGAAGACAATAAAAATGAGTACAAAATGCATTTGTCAGCATTCTTGTTGATTTTGTCAAGTAACACCACAATGGGTTGATTATTCTTTTTGTTTGGGTTTTATTAATGAAGAGTGACTTGGGCCTGTAACACTAGATAATTTATCAAAACACTTTTGAACTATTAATCTAATTAAAATCATGTTTATCATCACCAAAAATATTATTATTGTTTATTAAACTCAACAGTATGTTAGTGTCTATTGATACACTAATATATATAATTTGTGGAGAGTAAAATGATGGTTACAAAACTAATTAAATCCTCTATATATATGGTATTAAATTGAATAATCATGTTAAATATATACTAAAATTAAAATATAAAATATATATTTTTCCATACTAACATTATATTACACATGGCAAAAGCCTATCCATGTTATGTTGTCGATGTTTTAATAACTAAGCAAGGTAGAGGTTTGCACTCCCTCACGTCCAATATATAATATTTAGCACTTTTTAAAAATCAATATTTCATACAAGTTTGTTATACAAATTAAATAGCATTATTATTGGACACTGGTAGTCTTTCAAGTTTCAACATTCGTCGAATTCAAAAGACAATCAAACCTAACCAAAACAATAAACGACTCTAAATTAACACTTTCCTACTTCAAAGTTTTGTTAATTGATTATATTGATAATTAGTAGCTCTTAATTAGTATATATATATACATGAACTAAACATGCAAAAAACCTAGTCTACAATAAATAAGAGAAAGAGCCATGACTAGAAAAGGTGTAGTATTTTCACTTTGCATATTGATGATAATTGTGGCGGTTATCTATTCTAGCGTTGGTGAAGTTGATCATGATATTATTCCTCAAAAAGGTTATTATATTGCATCTTGGTCTGATGAGTATATAAAGTGTGTCGAGAAATGCGAGAGACTCTATGGCGGTAGGGATTTTCTCATGGCCATCCGATGCATTGGAAAATGCATGAATTGAAGCATGGCTATTAGTACTTTAGTCTTTTGTAATTTACAAATTTCTAGAGATCAATAAATTATCGTCAATATATAGAATGTAGATCCGGTGGCTGCCAGAGGCTATAATTCGTGTTCAAGCAAAGGCGAATTTCTCAAGCTCTAATAATGGAGGAATTTTTAGCTGTTATTTAGTTTTAGATTTCAAGTGGTATTTCTGTCTTTTGCTTCTTTTCAGTTTTGTTGCTCTTATGTCTCTTAGTTTATTCGAGAATTCTAGTTTTCAACCCAAACTACAAGAAATTACTGAATTAGCGATGAATTTAATGACTAATTTAAATGGTCACTAAAATTTTATTTATTAAATTAAAAAATACAATTAATTTTTAATGCGTGATTTAGCTACTAATTATTTTTGTTCTAAAAAAAATTAATTAATCACAAAATATATTATTATTAGTGATCGATTTTGTTTGTTGTTAAAATCGGTCATTATTCCAAAAAAATTTTGTAGTACTAGTATGACTTTTAAAGTTTAATTTCTTATGTAACCTCTTTTAGTTGAATAAATCAAATCTATCTTTAATTTAAAAAGGAAAAAAATAATACATATAAAATATAAGTTTATAATAAATATTCAAATTATTCTTCAAAAATTTTTAGATTGGACATTTTGCTCCCTTACCAGTTTTTATTTTTTAGAAGTCTTTAAAAATTATTACTCTCATTAGATATATTGGTATCTTCTTAATTTTGTAACAAACTAATTTACCTCATAAAAATGTTTTAATCTAACTGTCTTATAATAAAATTTTTTGAAAATGATCCATCTAACACACATTAGAAATTTGATTTAAAATGCTGAATGACCAATCTATTTAATAAAAAAATTCTCGTTAAATTCTCTTGAAAATAAAATTTATTACGAATCAAATTGTAAACATGACATACAACACACAAATGTCTAAAATAAAAAAATAAAAACTTAAGTAAACATTTTAATACTTATTAATGACACATGTTACATCATGATTTTACTATATAAATAATTGTGTCTCATATTATAATATTATTTATTTATATGTCTGTTTAA
>NC_029785.2:6795182-6798470 GCF_000816755.2 Arachis ipaensis
TACAGATGTCAACAAATTATAGTTTAAATGACATAATTTTTTCATAAAATATACACTATTAAATTATTTTTTAACTTTATATTAAGAAACAAATTTTAGTCTCTAAAATTAAATGTTAAAAACTAAATCAGCCAATATCATTAATAATACTATTAATATACCAAATATTCTAAAGCAGGGTAGGTTTTTTTCACTCTCTTGATCCGATATATAATATTTAGCACTTTTTTAATAACCAGTATTTCATATAAGTTTCTTATCCAAAATCAAATAGCATTACTATAATTGGATATTGATACTCTTTCAACATTCATCCAATTCAAAAGCTAAGACAATCAAATTTATCCAAAATAATAAACGATTCTAAATTAACACTTATCTACTTGGAAGTTTTGTTAATTATTGATTGTACTGATAACTGGTAGCTCTTAGTATATGGAGGGGACATGATAATAACTAAGCATGTATAAAACCTAATTTATTGTAAATCATTAATTCCAAGACAAATTAATTAAAACACCCATGACTAGAAAAGGTGTAATATTTCCAGTTGCCATATTGATAATTGGAGTGGTTATCTATTCTATCGTTGGTGAACTTCATGATGGTATTATTCCTGAACAACTTTGTTATATTGCATACGCCTAAGCCTTAGTTTTTAAAGTGTATCAAGGGATGCAAGAGACTCTATGGTGAGCGTTCTTACATGGCCTTAAGATGCATTGGAAAATGCCGTAAGAAGCATGGCTACTTGGCTAATACTTGTAGTCTTTTGAACTTTACAATTTGCTGAATACTATAGTGCCTAAAAAATAGTGTTTATTTATAAATAAATGTTAAAAATAATATTTAATTTAAAAAATATAAAAATAAATAATTTTTAAAAAATTAAAACTTATTAAAAAAATTAATTAAACAAAATTTAGACACTAATTTATAGTCACTATAGAATTAATCTTTTCCAAGCAAAGCGAATTTCTCTTTTTCAAGTCTTATCTCAAGTTCTAATGGATGAATTTTTAGTTGTTATTTGGTTCTAGATTTCAAGTGTTTTTTTTATCTTTTGTTTCTATTTCTTTTCATATAGTCTCTTATATTTATAAATTGTTTATGTAATCTTTTTTAGTTAGACATTTTGTCTTTCACTATAAATTTTTATTCTCTAAAAATTTGACAAAAAGACTAATCTATTTAACAAAAATAATTTTTAAAACATAAAAATTTGTTAAAAACAAAAGCATATAATATTACACATAACACAAATGTCTAAAATTGAAGAAACTTAAGCAAATATTGCTACTCATCAGAATAAATTCCTAATAATTTATGAAATCAATACTTAAAAAGTTTATTTTAGCTTTGAGTTTTCTAAAATTCCACTAGATGTTCTACTTGGTTTTCGATGCTTTATGATTCAAGCTTGAATTAGTGTTGGCAATACAATTAGTATTAAGAGAATAAGATCTCTCTTTCTCAATAGTTGCTTTGTTCGAAGACAAATTAAAATATAGTTTTCATAAGCTTTTTAAATTGAACAAAAATGAAAAAAAACCCAAGATGAATTTCTTCTGACAAAATTATTTAAATCTTAAAAAATCATTAAGAATTTTCAAATTATCTTCTATTCTAACCTAACCTAACTCCAATTCTAATAGTCCACCATCACCACCATCTCAATTTTCCTTCAAACGTTCAACTTCCACTCAAGCACCTGCCGTATTGATTCAGATTTGCATTGAGTTGGAAAAATATTTGAATTTCACAAAAACCGCGTCGAAACTCATGTGTCTCTGTTTTGAGCCCTCAAACTCGGTAAAGAAAATGGGAAGCACCGCCAATGAGGTTATAAGCAAGTATCTGAACAAAGTCAAGAAGCTCTGGAAGAATTGAAGCAAAATTGAGATGGTAGAATTAGAGTTAAAGCTAGGTTCAGATATAAAGTAATTTGGATAGGTGGATACTACAATAAAGACTTTATAATTATTTTTATGTGAAAATATTTTTTTTTTGACTTTTGGACGATGGATTGAATGGTTATATTTTAATATTTATAAAAGTGTTATCTTTGTTTAAAGTGTGACTAAATAAATAAGTCACATTTTTAAACAAAGCATTTTTATGAAAAAATGATTTTACTATCTTTATTTGCCATTTGAATATTCTATATGATATTTTAAAATTTATATAGTTTTATCAAAAAAAATAATTTTTTATGGGTATAAAATTAGATTTTTAATTTTTAGAAGACTAAACCACAAAAAATAACCATAAAAGATTGATTCGCTGACAAAAATAACCATAAAAGATCATAACTCCTCATATGCCTACAAATGATTAGATCTGTTTGACAAAAATAATCACGTACACAAGTCATACTCTCATAGCTTTGATTTCACCTTTAATCTTCTTCTCAACCTTCATGACCGCATGTTAATATTCCTCTCCTTATGGTCTATTGGAGCAATCGTTTATTGGCTATTTTTGACAAAATGAGCTAATCAATTATGAACGTATGAGGTGTTATGATCTTTTATAGTTATTTTGGTCAGCAAATTAATCTTTTATGATTACTTTTGGTGGTTTAGTCTTTTTAGAATAAATTTATACGTTCTAAATATTTGTGAATAAAAGTAATAATTTATCCTAAACATTTTGATTGGAACTTTCCATCGCTCACTTTTTGTATTTATCATTTACGAGTACTAATTTTTTTTGTTAATGATCAAATTTACTCCTGAAAGATGGGTAATTTTTTGAAATTATATCTGAAAAATTATAACAATTAATTCAATATAATTTAGTGACTAAATTGATAGATTTTTATAAATATATTTGTTTAGTATCCAATTGAACATATTAGGTATAATAATGTATGTTGTCAATTAATATTTTATATCATGCATCATTGAAGAAAATTGTTAATAAAATCACAAAAAAATAAAAATAATTAATTTATAATCTTTAAAAACCTAATTTAATTGATAAAAAATTTTAAAAATGAATTTAAAAAACTGCTCATCCTTCCAAAAATTAATTTGACCATGAACGATATATGATGAGCCTCAATTATATATAAAAACATACCTTTTATAAACAATAGTAGCTATATATTCCTAAAGGCTCGTCCCAATCAAAAAATTGAATTACATACAATTGTTATTACCCTTAAAAATCAGTTTATAATTTATTGAGGTTTTCGTATTATTTATATATATGAATGAATTTTTTAATAAATTTATCTTTTTAAAAAATAATTTTCAATACTAAATATTATATATAATTTTTATG
>NC_029785.2:6799199-6800455 GCF_000816755.2 Arachis ipaensis
AATTCCATTAAAACTATTGAAAGAAAATTTTCATATTATTTGAAAGCTAAGATTTTAGTTCTTTCATCTGTGAAGAATAAAGATACATACGTTCCACTTTATATATGATCAAAATATCTTTCTTTCTTTTTATTTATTCTTGCTAGTTATTACCATTACACTTGCATTTTATTTCAAATCGATGTTAATATCAATTTTTTTTCTTAAACCAATATTTATATTTTTTATTTAGTATTTCTAATGTATGTGCAATATTTCAATATATTGTATAAGTTCTCAAAATTAATTATTATTATTGTTATTATATAATATAATAAAGAAGTTAATGACCATTATTATTACTACTCCAAATTCATCCTATTCACGAGGCAATCAAGCTTTATAAAATATAAAATATTCCAAAACAACTCTGTGCTACAATGAGAATATTCTTGTTTTCTTTACTTTGGTAATTTACAACTCTTAATAAAAGGAAGAGACACAAACTAATTACGCAGGAATTCAAATATCTCAGTTATAAAAGCTGGCATGCATGGTCTATCCTAGTTATATGCATATGCTATGCAGCCGTAAAAAGTGAAAAATAGATTAAATAAAACCTTACAAAAATGACGTAAAAAAAATGTGAAACAGCACTAGTAGTATTGATGATTGGAGCAATTATTTTTGCTACCATTGCTGATTCCCATGAAATTATTCCAAAATGGCATTCGACTATGATGGTAATAGATATATGTAAAACACGCAATTCAAATTATCCTGCAGAGTTCGAAAAATGTGATCAATGCAAGTATTATCAAGGCCGTCTTTGTTAATTACCTACCTTGTTAACGGTAAGTAACTAAGTTATTATAAATCTATCTGAATTTTTGTAAGTTTTTATTCGTGTTTGTTATAGTTGACAGTGTAATTAAGGCGGTCAAGTAGTTCACAAATATACATAAATAGCCTTATAAATTCGGTATACTCGATTCGTAAACTTGTACGAGTTTGTTTTTTAGAAAGTGTTATGCTAGGTAATCAATGTTTTTTTAAATAACATGAACAACTACCAATAAAATAAAAACACACTACACTTCTAAATTATCTACCTAAATCTTAATATTAGAATAATCATCCGCACACATAATAAAATGAACATCCGATATATCTATTGTTCACATTGTTTACCAATGTTATTGATTACCTATACTTTTCTTTTTAGAAAACGATAAAAGTAAGAACTCCTCTAGGTAACCAACACTCAATTCGCCAAC
>NC_029785.2:6800579-6801318 GCF_000816755.2 Arachis ipaensis
CTCATTAGTAATATTCTAATTAAACAACTAAAAGACATCAAATACGAAAATACATAATACATATTAAAAAAATTTAATAAGTCATAATTATACGATGCTATGTACAAATTAAATATATTATAGGTCTAAATATTATACATTTAATTTTTAATTTTTAATTAGAAGTATTTCTTATGAAATTACGTATTTTAATACTTAAGAGATTTTCAAATTGTTAAACTAGTAAACATGCGAGTTTATCTAACTTTGTGCAAACTTCTTTGAGTTTATTCATAATGGGTTAATACAATAATATATATGTGAATTGAATCAAGAATTTTAATTGATTCCTAACTGGCAGTGCAACATTGTTCATCGTATGAGTTCATGGCCTTTATACATTGAGCAAGTTCACTAAGCCACTATTAGTTGGTGGTGCAAGATTATTTCTTGCATGGGGTCTAACCTTCGATTTAATAAAATTGTTAAACTAGTCTTAATTTGGGAAGCAAGATTGTTAGTCACACGAATTCATGCTTTAGAATGAACAAAATTACTTGTCATGTCTTAGTCATAGGAAATTATTGCTAATTAATTTGAGTAATACCCAAATCAATATTTAAGGAAATTTTTATTATTAGACACTACAATGTGCGAACACAGATATAGAATATGATATGCATAAATTTTAAATTCTTATAAGATATGGGATATGGTATATACATATAAAATATTTTTTATATATATTAACACTTTTTTT
>NC_029785.2:6803854-6813833 GCF_000816755.2 Arachis ipaensis
CTCATTAGTAATATTCTAATTAAACAACTAAAAGACATCAAATACGAAAATACATATTAAAAAATAAAAAAATTTAATAAGTCATAATTATACGATGCTATGTACAAATTAAATATATTATAGGTCTAAATATTATACATTTAATTTTAAAAGCTTAATTAGAAGTATTTCTTATGAAATTACGTATTTTAATACTTAAGAGATTTTCAAATTGTTAAACTAGTAAACATGCGAGTTTATCTAACTTTGTGCAAACTTCTTTGAGTTTATTCATAATGGGTTAATACAATAATATATATGTGAATTGAATCAAGAATTTTAATTGATTCCTAACTGGCAGTGCAACATTGTTCATCGTATGAGTTCATGGCCTTTATACATTGAGCAAGTTCACTAAGCCACTATTAGTTGGTGGTGCAAGATTATTTCTTGCATGGGGTCTAACCTTCGATTTAATAAAATTGTTAAACTAGTCTTAATTTGGGAAGCAAGATTGTTAGTCACACGAATTCATGCTTTAGAATGAACAAAATTACTTGTCATGTCTTAGTCATAGGAAATTATTGCTAATTAATTTGAGTAATACCCAAATCAATATTTAAGGAAATTTTTATTATTAGACACTACAATGTGCGAACACAGATATAGAATATGATATGCATAAATTTTAAATTCTTATAAGATATGGGATATGGTATATACATATAAAATATTTTTTATATATATTAACACTATTTTTTAGTTTCTACAAATAATAGATAATTCTAAGTTAACTCATTTTTTGTATTAATATGAGATATTTGAATAAATTTGACAAGGCCTTAAATTAGAGGATCATAATTGATATCCTCCACAAATATAAATTATTTTTGTTTTAGTACATATGGTAAATATAATAGGAAACATTTTCAAGTGCACCGAGAGTATTGGTGTTCCAATTGTTTTAACCGTTGATTTTAATTAATATATATTATATATATTTTTTATAATTCAGATCAACGGTTAAAACAACTGGAACACCGATACTCCCGTGCACTTGAAATGTACCCTTAGTATATATATGGAGCCATGGAGGGGACGTGAACTAAACATGTATAAAAGTTAGTGAGGGGCATGGGTACAAAATGTGTAATATTTTCACTTGCCATATTGATAATTGGAGTGGCTATTCTCTATTCAATCGTTGTGGATGAACTTGATCATGATATTATTATTCCTCTACAACCTTGGACTCCATCTTATTATATTATTGCATCTACGCCTAAGCTTTCAAGGTGTATCGAAGATTGCAAGAGATGCTATGTTGAGCATTCTTTCTTGTTCTCAAGATGCTATGCAAATTGCCGTATCAAGCATGGCTAGTACTTCTGCCTTTTTTATTTCTTAAGTTGGTATTTCTGCCTTTTTATTTTTATTTTTATTTTTTAGTTTTGTAATTTGTTGCCTTCTTCTCATATATAGTCTCTTCTTATGCTTCATTCTTCTTGTTTTGTTGAGGAATTTCATATTTCAACCTGGTATGACCTTCAAAGTTGCTTATGTAATCTCTTTTATTTGGATGAATCATATCTATCTTTGAAAAAAAAATAATGCATATGAAGAATTAATTTAGAGTAAAATCCGAATTATTTATAAAAAATTAAAAATTTTAATATTTTATTTAATAATATTTTTTGAATTTAATTGTCTCATAATAAAATTTATTACAAAATAATTTTGTTCAATACATATATTAAGAATTTGATTTAAAGCAACGAAAAAGTAAGCTAATTTATTTAACAGAAGTAATTTTTAAAAAATATTTAGAGAATAAAAATTTATTAAGAACAAAATTGTATAATAATATTATACACAACACAAAATGTCTAAAATTGAAGAAACTTAAGCAAATCTTGATGCTCAGAAGAAATCCCTAATAATTTAAGAAATCAATACTTAAAAAGTTTATTTTAGCTGAGTTTTCCAAAACTCCACTAGATATATATTATACTTGGTTTTTTATGCTTTATGAGATTCAAGCTTGAATTATTATACAATTAGTATTAAGAGAATAAGATCTCTCTTTCTCAATAGTTGTGTTCGAATACAAACTATAGCTTTTATAAGCTTTTTCAATTGATATTTAAACTAATCCCCCAACAAAAATGGAAAAATATTTCAGCACTTTGATTGGAGTAGGACGGTATTCCCATCACTCATTTTTAGTATTTTAATGTTATCGGTTACTATTTTTGCTTGGAGGCCACTCAAATAAAGACGCTTAAAACGTCTTTTTTTAAAGATGTTTTTATATTGTGTTTTAATTGGTTTTTATATAATTTATTCGGTATTTCTCATCACATATTATTAAATTCTTTAAAATATTTTCTTTCCAAAAATAATAAAAAATATTTAATTTAGACTAAAATAAAAAAGATAATAAATTAACTATTAGATTTTTTTAAAAGATTATTTACATAAAAAAATATATCACATTCATCAATATATATATATATAAAACAAGCTCTTAAAATATAGTTAATTTTGGTATAGAAATTTCGAATTTGAAAACATTGATAAAAATTATGTTGAATTTTGATTTATTTGATTCTCATTTAAATTAATCACTACATAAGTTAAAGTTCTGTTTTGAAGTTATATTCGAGCTTTAATCTGATTTTTAAAGTTTCAATTTACCTAGTTTGATTTTTTAACTTAGGTATCCGTGACTCATATTAGGGTTTTAAGTGTTTAGTTAAAAAAAATAAGGTAAAAAATTTCAATTGTCACATCAAACAGTCGCTAGAATGTATAATGTAACAGTCGTTAGTCCATCTCAGCATGTCGTTAACGATTTTGTGAGACAGTGACAAAAATAAGATTAGGAACCAATGTGAGTCATAACTATTAAGTTGGGAGACTAAATTGAGTAAATCAAAATTTTTGAAATTAGATTGAAACATAGTTGTTAGAACCGAACCAGTGATCGAACCAGTCAAGCTACTAGTTCACTAGTTTATTGGTTCAACCGATAAATCACTGGTTGAACCGATAAAATCGGTCTCACGTAAATATAAAATATAAAATAGTTAAAAACTTAAAATTAAAATTTAAAATACATATCTTCATTAACATTTTATGAAGAATCAAGTCTCAACTTCTAAAAATAACTAATATAAAAAAATCATAAAAATTTTAATACTACAATAGTATCTTATTTTGACACAATAAAAAAATAATTAATTCACAAAGCCTATCATCTAACTATAATATCAGTAGATTTTAACACTAACATCAAAACAAATAACCTTAATCACAATACTAGCAATAAAATAGATCAAGTAAATTAATAAATTTTTAGTGAAATTTATATTTATATTAATAATGGTATATAATTAAAATATAAATTAATTTTAAAAATAGAAAAAACAAAAATTAAATTAATTAGATATTTATGTATACTATATAATTAGTATTTGTCAAATATAATACTTAGAAGTGCAATGGCTAAGTGGCAAGTAGAGGTTGCTTTTGCTCCAAGGTTCTTGGTTTGAGATCTTGTGGAGACATTTTAAAAATTTTTTCAAGCAAACTAGTTCGATTAGACCGATTTGCACCGATTCTTACCGGTTTATACCGGTTTTATTCCTTAAACGGTCCAAGGAGTAAACTGAACCGAACTAGGATTTGGTTCTAGTCCGATTCACTAGTTTTCCGGTCGAACCAGCCGATCCAGTTCGGTTTTTACAACTATGGATTCAAATACGAACATAATTTCAGAGACCAACAAGTATTATCTCTTTGTTGACAATTAAGTTGTTTTAATGGTAATTAAGATCTAATAATGGTTTATAATAAAAGAAGCATTCTTTTGCAATAATGAATCTATAGTAGTAGTTAAGGGTGTTCATAGATTAGATCATATCCATATAAATCCACAGTATTTATCCGTATCTGATCTGTAATTTGAGAATATGATCTGATCTGTAAGATGATCGGATTGGATCGAATCGGATCCACACTCTAATCAGATAGAAGTAAATATGTTTACAAAAGTAAACAAAAAAATTATTGACTTTTTTTATAAAAATAAATTTTTTTAATATTTTTTATTTTATGGATATATTTGATATCTGATCCAAACATAAAAAGTGCGAATATCGAATTGTAATCTTGGCTAGAGGTTGTGCCTCTATCCATTTGGAAAAATAATCAATTGCTACGACAAGAAATTTTAACTGACCTGCTGCTGTGGGGAAAGGGCCCAGTATATCTATGCCCCATTGGTGGAACGGCCAACTTATCTCGGAGCAGTGTAGGAGTTCGGCTGGGAGGTGTGTGATCGGACTGTGTTTCTGGCAGTTGTTACAGCTTTTAACCTTTGCTTGGCAATCCTGTCGTATTGTCGGCCAATATAATCCAGCTTTGAGGATTTTTGAAGACAGACTTCGGGCTCCGAGGTGTGTACCACAGATCCCTTTATGTGCCTCAGCAAGTGCGAGGTCGGCTTCTGTTCTGCAAAGACATTTAAGTAATGGACGAGAGAATCCTCGTCTATATAAGGAATTATTATAAATTGTAAAAAAGGAGGCTTGTCGGCAGAAGTGTCGAGTATTTTCGACGTCGCCTGGAAAAATCCCTGTCTGGAGATACTGTATGTATGGATATCTCCAATCTACTTCCTATGTTACACTTAAGATTTGTGTTAGTTCAATGCTTGGCTTGGGCAGTGCTGACTGATAAAGTGATGACCCATTAGGTTGAGTGCTGGCGAGCTTAGACAGAATGTCAGCTCGGCCATTACTCTCCCTTGGTATGTGCTGTATTTCATATTTAGAAAACTTTGAAAGTAAATTTTGTACGATATCTAGGTATTTAGAAAGCAGAGGGTCCTTTACTTGGTATAAGTTGTTTACCTGCTGGACGATGAGTAAGGAGTCACAATATACCTTAAGTTCGGTGATGTTTAGGTCGGCAGCGAGTCTGAGGCCAGCAATTAGCGCTTCATACTCACTTTGATTGTTGCTTGCTTTAAAGGAAAAATTGAGGGAATGTTCGATGACGTTGCCGTGGCTATCATTAACAATGATACCTGCTCCACACCCTTGTGGGTTCGAGGACCCATCAACGTATAAAGACCATTCGATGGAGTCTTCAGTTGTACATGGTACCGAGAATTCGGCGATAAAGTCGGCTAAAAACTGGGATTTGATGGATGCTCGGCCTTCGTACTTGACATCAAATTCTGATAGCTCCACCGACCATTTGACTAGTCGGCCAGCCAGCTCAGGTTTTTGAAGGACTTGCCGCAAAGGATGATCTGTCCGGAAATGGATTTCATGGCTCTGAAAATATGGTCGGAGTCTTCTGGCTGAGAAGACAAGGGCTAGGGCAAGTTTCTCAATGCTCAGATATCGAAGCTTGGCATTCTGTAATGTTTTACTGGTAATAAAATAGATGAACTGTTTCTTTTCCCTTTCTGCAACAAGAGCGGAGCTTATAGCCCAGTTAGTGACTGATAAATATAAGAATAATGGCTCCCCTTGTAAGGGGGTTTTTAAAATTTGTGGTTTTGAAAGAGTTTCTTTGATGCTTGTGAATGCTTGTTCACAGTCATCAGTCCATTGGAAAGCCTTTTTCTTTTTTAAAGTTTGGAAAAAACATAAAGATTTAGAAGCTAGGCAATGTAAGAATCTAGAAAGTGCAGTAAGTCTCCCTGCTAACCGCTGGACTTCCTTGATGGTGTGTGGACTTGTCATGTCTAAAATAGCTCGGCATTTTTCTGGATTTCCCTCAATACCTCGGCTAGTGAGCATGAAGCCGAGGAATTTACCGCTCTGAACCCCAAATGCGCACTTTTCGGGATTTAATCGGATGTTGTATTTTCTTAACTGTCCGAAGATTTCTGTGAGGTCATCAAGGTGATTATTGCCGATCTTTGTCTTGGCGACCATATCATCGACATAGACCTCAATGTTCCTGCCGATTTGTTTGGCGAAGACTTTGTCCATTAGACGTTGATACGTCGCACCTGCATTCTTAAGGCCAAATGGCATGACTTTATAACAATAGTTTCCATATTCAGTAATAAAGGCTGTCTTATTTTGATCGGATGGATGCATTTGGATCTGGTTATAACCAAAATATGCATCCATAAAGCTAAGTTTTTCAAAACCAGAGGCATTATCAACTAAGCAATCAATGGATGGCAAATGGTAGGAATCTTTGGGGCATGCTTTGTTGAGATCGGTGAAATCAACACACATGCGCCATTTACCGTTATGTTTTTTAACCATGACGACGTTTGCCAGCCATGTTGTGAATCTGATTTCTCGGATGAAGCCCGCGTTGATGAGCTTCTTGGTTTCTTCTAGGGAAGCTTGTTTTCGGTCATGGCCAAGATTTCTCTTTTTCTGTGCTACAAGTCGGACAGATGGGTCTAATGCCAACTTGTGTGATATGATGGATGGATCGATGCCAGGCATATCAGCTGGGGTCCAAGCAAACAGGTCGGCATTTTGCTGCAAGAATGCTCGGAATGAAGATTTTTCTTCTGGGGATAATGTTAAGCCGACGTATGTGAATTTGTCCATGCTTTCTGTGAAATAGATTTTATGCAGGTCTTCTGTTGGAGTTGGCCATTCCAGTGTTCCTGCTATGGGATCAAGGTCGGCCAGCATTTGTTGGTCGTTCATGTTGCCAATGTTGTGAACATGGGCTTTTGTGTTTCGGTTAGGTCTTTTAAGACTATTGTTGTAGCATTCCCTGGCTTCTCGGGCATCACTGTGAATGGTTGCAATTGTGTTATCCTGCAAAGGGAACTTAACACAAAGATGAATTGTAGATAATATAGCGCCGAACTTATTTAAGAAAGGTTGGCCAAGTATTAAATTGTAAGGACTGAAGCAATCAACAACTAAGTATTGAATGTCTAAAGTTTTTGACGAGGAAAACTCACCGAGTGTGGTTTGTAACCACACAGAGCCCATGACCGGGACTCGCTCACCTGAGAAACCTACCAGGTCTCCAGTCGAAGGTTGGAGGATGTTGCTGCTTAATTTCATCTTCTGGAACGTGGAGTAAAATAGGACATCGACACTGCTCCCAGGGTCCAGCAACACCTTTTTTACTAGGAGATCTCCGAGTTACAGGGAGATGACGACTGGGTCATCGAGATTTGCTGTACTGTTGTTATGATCGGCTGCCTGAAATGTTATCTGTGGGGAGTGTGGTAGTGTCTGCTGTTGAATTTGATCGGCATTGATGGAAAGCATAGCTCGGTAAGATCTCTTTCTTGCCGAGCTTGTGGCTCCTCCTCCTGCAAAACCTCCGGAAATACAGTTAATTACACGTGTTGGTTGTTCGGGGTGGTTGTTGTTCGGTCGGTCTTTATCTTAGCCATGTTGTCTGGCCGAGCTTTGGTCTCCAGAGGGGGTGCTCGCTGCTGTATGCGGCCGCCGATGTATTTGTCCAGGTGACATTGCCGAGCTAGTCGCTCCAGTAGGTCTTTGGCGATGACACAGTCGTCGGTAGTGTGTCCGTGCTTCTGGTGGAAAGAGCAGTATTTTGATTGGTCCGCGCCTTTTGAATATGGGTAACTGCCGGCTTTTCTTGGTGGCTTGATTAATTTTGAATTCAAGATTTCCTTGATGATATCATCGCGTTTAGTGTTGAATTGAGTGTAGGACTCGTATCGCGAAGTCGGTTTGAAGTTCTTCTTTTTGTCTCGAGTTTTGTCGTCGTCTCTGTAATGAGGCTTTTCTAGTTTCTGAGCTTGCTGGAGTTCCTCGATGTCGATCTGACCTTTTGCCTTTTCGCGGAACTCGGCCATAGTCTTAGGTTTGGCCACAGCAATAGTTTCCTGGAACTTTCCTGGTCGCAATCCGCTTTTTATGGCGTGTAGCTCCACCTCAGGGTGGAGGTCGGGTATACTTAGGGCTATCTTTGTGAAGCGCATCATGTAGTCCTTGAAGCTTTCGTGCTGGCCTTGCTTGATTGTGTTCAGATAATCGGAGTCATGTAAGTAGATGGCCGATCCAACAAAGTGCTCCTCAAAGGGCTTTGATATATCTCGAAATCGAGAAATAGAACCTGCAGGCAAAGAACAAAACCAATCAAGTGCAGGACCGTCTAAGTAAGATGAAAAGCAACGACATAAAACTTTATCAGATGTACCGTTTACTATCATTATAGAGGTGAACTTCTTGATGTATTTCTTCGGATCACCTAACCCATCATAGGGAGTTAGAGTGGTTGGCAGAGTAAACCTCCGGGGTAGCACGAAGTTCATCACTTCGGCCGTGAATGGTCCAGAGGAGCTTTCCTGATCGTCATTCTCGTTGTCTTGCCGAGCTTCCTCATTATGCTCGGGTTGCTCCTCCTCCTGCCGAGCAGTGTCTGAGACGTGTGTTGGCCCTGACTGCTACTCTGCATCTTCTGTTCGTTCTTGCCGATCATTGTTGTTTTCAATTCGGGTGTTATTCAAGTTGGCAATTTGCTATGCCATTCTTTGGTTCTCCTCGATCACCATCTGAAGGAGTTCGGATGGTGTGGGTGGAAGTTGTTCAGCCATGACTCAGGCGAGAACTTCGAGGCCGATGATATATGGAAGGGATTATATTCTCGGCCCCATGGTGGGCGCCAATTGTTCTTGTATGGATACCTGGAGGGAGAGCTCAGTCTCTGGGAGTCGACGCCGAGTTATTATTTCCGGTGCCGACCTTTAAGCCTTGTGACAATCCGAGCTTTACTCCAAGAGGATGTCCAATCGCGTAGAGCTTTGAGAAAGAAACAGGGGGGAGTGTACCTGCAAAGGCACTCCGAAGCTTAAGTCAGTATTGAGAATTCAATGTGTCTTTAGGATAGGAGTCATACCTTTTTATAGGTGAAAATGTATCAGTCTGTTATGATTCTGCTTTATTACCTGTATTAAAGAGCAATAAATAAGGTGAAACATTAGGTCAGACGTTTCACTTTTATAAATCAGTCCGTTAAGCTGAGTTGTAACGTAAGTGGCCGATTTAATGATTGAATTGCCGATTTAATGCCTGTAGTGCCGAACTATAACGCCAGCTTTCTGGATAATAATGTGAATAATGCCGAGTTATGAGTGATAATGCCGATTTATGATGTTAGATTTGTAATGGCCGGATCATATTCGAAATTCAATTAAAAATTATTTAAAATTTAAACTCAATAAAAATTTATATTCAATGTGTTTTGTATTAAATATATTGTTTTATATATTATATGAATAAAAATTAATTATTTTTTTATTTATAAAAATTTTAAGAGCTTGTTTTATATATATATATATATATTTTTTTTTTGATGAATGTGATATATTTTTTTATGTAAATAATCTTTTAAAAAAAATCTAATAGTTAATTTATTACCTTTTTTGTTTTAGTCTAAATTAAATGTTTTTTATTGTTTTTAGAAAGAAAATCTTTTGAGGAATTTAATAATATGTGATGAGGAACACCGAATAAATTATACAGAAACTAATTAAAACACAACATGAAAATATCTTTTAAAAAAGATGTTTTAGGCGTCTTTATCTGAGTAGCCTCCTTTTTGCTTTCATGTCATATGCTGTTTCAACTTTCAATTCTATAAACATACTTTTTATAAACAATAGTAGCTACCTACGCAATGAATGTAGTAAAATGTTGTGTATGTAGTGAAATATTTACCCCAAGTGTTTTCTAAAGGCTCGTCCCAATCAAAATTGAATTATATACAATTGTTATGATCCTTAATTAAAATCAGTTTTTTTTTTTTTTAGGTTTTCATGTTATTTATATAAATGAATGAATTTTTAATAATTTATTTTTTAAAAAATAATTTTTCAATTCTCTTTTTATAAACAATAGTAGCTACCTACGCAATGAATGTAGTAAAATGTTGTGTATGTAGTGAAATATTTACCCCAAGTGTTTTCTAAAGGCTCGTCCCAATCAAAATTGAATTATATACAATTGTTATGATTGTTATGATC
>NC_029785.2:6816579-6828183 GCF_000816755.2 Arachis ipaensis
GATATATCTTTAGGACTCAAAATAAATACACCCTTAAAAATGACTAATAGTATTGATGATTGGAGCAATTATTTATGCTACCGTTGCTGATTCCAAAACGCGCAATTCAAATAATCCTGCAGAGGTCGAGAAATGTGATCCATAGAAATATGAAATATCAACTATCAAGGCCGTCGTTGTTACGTGCCTACTTGTTAACGGCAAGTAACTAAGTTACTATAAATATCTTTCAATATTTGTGACTTTTTTTAATTCATATTATGTTATATAAATGTTTTATGTGACAAATTATATTCAGACCAAAGTATTCACTTAATTATATGACATTAAACACGTACAATTATATAAGAGAAATTAAATTTAAGCAAATCGTTCTACTTACAAGTAGACCCTAAAAATATATGAAATAAAGATATACTTGTTTAACATGTCTAAACTATTTAACATAGTTAATTATGCTAAATAATCCTGCATATTTATTTAGTTATAATTAATTAGATTTTTTTTTGTGACTTATAATTAATTAGATGAGCTCAAAATAGTTAGCCGTTAGAGTTTTTATAGTTTGGAAAAGTTAGCTTGCTCGGATAATATAACAAGCCATCTCTTATATATAACTGACATTTACTTTTTATAGCTTAAAAAAGTATATATGAAAGAGATTAATAAATATTTTTAATGGTGTATATTTTTTTATTTTAAAAGTGATTTTAACTTGAAAAAGTGAAAGATGGATTAAATCATTAGTGGCCAAGTCTAAAACGAGAAAAAACGAATACGAACTTATAGATAGACGAATGGAAAAAATATTGGAACGCATAATTTTAAAAGATTTAATCAATCTGAATATTTTAGATAGATTTTAACTACTACAGATATTTTAAACATTTAAGGTGTATTCAAGAATGTTGGAATAATCTCTCATAAAACTAAAATTTATAGTCGCATTGACATTATCAATGCAATAAAAAAGACTAAGACTCATCATGTTGAGCCCGAACTTGTGTGCTTTCAAGATCAGAATGATGTATTATTACGGGAGATTCGCGTGTGTCTGGATGCTAATTTAGCCGGATATATTTCATAGGGAGTCACTTAAATAAAGATGTCAAAAACATCTTTTTTTAAAGATATTTTTTAAAAATTAAAATTTAACACATATAATTAATTAAACTGTATTATTTTTATTAAAATTAGACTGGACAAATTGTAAACCCCGGTTAAATTAGTAGATAATTAGTCAATAAATTAGTTTTTAATAAGGAAGATTAGAAATGCGAATATTATATCAAATTAGGATAGAACTCATCGAAACGAGAATTTTGACACTAATTTCGAAAAAAACGGTCTAAAATTGGACCAAACGGGCCGAACCGGTTGAACAGGGCCCAAACCAGGCCGTGGGCCCAACCGGACCAGCCCTTTTAAGTGAGCCCAAAGCCTTTCTTCCCCTTCATTTTAACAGAAACGAAGTTGCAGCACACAAAGGGGAGGGAAGAACAAAACTTCACCGAACCCTTACGGCAATCTTCTATACGCCGTAACTTCTCCGTCCGAGCTTCGATCGCTGCACCGTTTGTGGCCACGCGTCCACCGCGTCGAGCTCTACATTTCTACCAGAACAATTTCATAGGTAAACCCTTAAATATTCTCAGCCACTCTTTTCCCCCAATTTTCAAAATTTGAGAAGGGAAGTTGAATTTCTTTGATTTCTGATGTTTTAGGATCCAATTATCTTGAGAAAAACGTTCACTCTTGCTTATGTGAAGCTTGGGTAAGGTGAGGACACGATGATTCTATTTTAATTTTATTAAATTTGAGCTTTAAGTATTAAATTGGATATATGTGTGTTATAAATGTGTATTAGGTTGTGAATAAATAATTGGAGCTTGGAATTGTGGATATTGGAACTTGGAGGAAGCTGAGCCTAGTGTTTATTGAATTCTGGAAGGGCTGTGTTTGTTTTGGAAGGGCTGTGTTTATTATAATTAAAGTGCCTTGATCGTTAGGTGGGAATCGGCCAAGGTATGATTTAGGTTTCTTACATTTAATATATAATGTTCTGTGAAAACATAGGCTAGATGACCATAGGATAAGTTGGAATGCAGGTATATATTTAATGTTTAGTAATGGAATGATGAATATGCTTGGTTTGGTTTGGTGATTTGTTTGTAAGATGATATTGGTGGCTAGTTGGATCTTTGAAAGGATATGTGATTGAATTATTGATTATATGGCTATATTTTGGTTTGGTTGAATGATGATTGATGAAAAGATATGGAGCTTGTTGAGGATTATTGTTGGCAATTTGGATTGGTGGTAATAGGTTTGAAAATAATTGGAATGGAAATTTTGAATGAAAAATGAGGTATTTTCTGTTAAAAGCCTAGGATTTGTGAACTATAATTTTTAGTTGAATTTTGGTTGTTGGATTTGAATATTGTATGAGTATAATTGTTGATCTGAGGTAGATTTATTGTGATGATTGTTATGATGATGAGGAAGGGTATGTTGAATTGGAAAGAATGCAGGTTTGGACCCGAAAAGGGTGGCAAAGTCCGAGTTTTAGAGGAGATGCTGCCGAAATTTTATAAAAATTAGAGATTTTGTTTAGATGATTGTTTGAAAAGATTTAGATTCAAAGGTTATATGATTTGATTTTGAGTTATTAAGAAAATGAGCACGTTTTAAGTTTGATTTATTTAGAAAGGAATGAATTATGTTTTGAATTGGAACTATTGATGGACGAAATAGGAGGTGTGATAATGAAGGATAAGAATTGAATATGATTGATGTATGATGATGAATGAGATATGATTAAGAATGATGTGGATGTTGATGAATTATAATTGAATTATTTATATGGCTTATGAATTTGAATGATCTGAGATACGAGATTCCCTGGATAAAGTGACGTCGCTTGCCACCACGTGTACCAGGTTGAAAACTCGATACTCTGTTGACCCTACGACGTAAGTGTGACCGGGCACTATATAAATTTCCGGGAATGTTACCCCCATTGAGCAATATTGATTATTTGAGAAAAAGCTATGCATAGAATCTTGGGGATGCACGTCGGGGGACAGTCTAAGGACAATTCAGACTTGTCGGGTTGGCTGGATAACTGACAGATAAGCCTCATCAGCCATAGGACAGGCATGCATCATATGCATATTACTTGAATTACTTGCTTGTACTTTAATTGGGTGTGCCTAAATGTACTTGCCATGTTAAATGTGTATTTGTTACCTGCAGTATTTGTAACCTTCTTGTGCTTGCCTTTATCTATTTATCTGTCTGTGAAATGCATGATGGAGTTAGAGGTATGGAGGAATGGCAGAATAGGATTTAGATTTAAGGTTAAGTTAAGTTAGGTTTAAATATCCTTAGAAAACCACCTTTTATGGCTTCTGTTTAATACTTTAAGCTCTATAATCTGAGTGTCGGCGTTCTAGGATTGCCTCTGGCATTCCCAGGACCTTATATATTATGTGTGTGGCACCTTTACCATACTGAGAACCTC
The DNA here is from genome assembly GCF_000816755.2 of Arachis ipaensis. Taxonomy (NCBI): domain Eukaryota; kingdom Viridiplantae; phylum Streptophyta; class Magnoliopsida; order Fabales; family Fabaceae; genus Arachis; species Arachis ipaensis. The sequence goes on from NC_029785.2 coordinate 6,820,103, forward strand.
CGGTTCTCATTCCATACTATGTTGTTGTTTTTCATATGCAGATCAATAGGCATCTCGTTAGGCGTCTGGGCTCTTGAAGCGAAGTGGTTACAGGGTTATTTTGTTACGTTATGATGTATATATATGTACTTGGTTTTCTCTCCGCATAGCTTGTTCTTTTGATCTTCCTAGAGGTTTATGGAGAGACAGGATTGTGTATATGTACTTTTGGATTTCGGATATGTATGTCTATATGTGTAAATATTCTCTGGCCAGTCTTGACTTTGCAGGCTGAGTTAGGAGCTTGTTATTTTGTATCTTTAGCACTCTATTCCTACTATTGTTATCTTATGTTTGACAGTTACAGTTTTCTTAGCATGCAAGTTAACTCGTTCCTTGAGCGTTGCGCTTTTATCTCGCGATTTTTATTTCCTGTGTATAAGGACCATATGTCGACTCGCGGACGCGGTCTTGGGCGAGGTAGAGATAGGATAGGCACCGTTACTCCTGGCCCGGCAGGGACTGATCCAGTAGACTTTATGGCTGCCTTGGGAAATATGACTGCAGCTATGCAGGCAACAGCCGAGGCACTGGATAATCAAATAAATCAGGGTAATGACGAGAACAATAATGAGGAAGACGGCCCTATGACACTTGCTACATTTCTGAAAGTTTGCCTTCCGACTTTTAGGGGAACCTCAAATCCCACTGATGCAGATAATTGGATTCAGGTTATGGAAAGGGCGTTGCAATCTTAGCAGGTTCCTGAGGAGCAATTGGTTGAGTTTGGACCTTATCATCTGCAAGACGAGGCTCAGCATTGGTGGTAGGGAATACGACGTATCCTACAGCCAGATGATGCTGGGATAACCGGGAGATTGGTTATCTAAGAATCATGTTTTGTCTGATTGCTCTGAGAAGCCAGTACAGTTTATGCTAGAAGGGCCAGGAGTACCGGTTGTAGTGAACCGTTACTATTTGAACTCTATGATAGTAAATTGTTTTGGAATTGAATATCAGGGTATTATGTTACTAATTGCAGGAATATCAGTTGATGATCAGAGTTTAGAGTAGATTCTGGTTGTATGTGAAGTTTCACCTAACCGGGAGGTTGAATTTGCAATTGAGTTGGTGCCTGGAGCCGGTTCGATTTCGATTATTCTTTACAGGATGTCACCTTTAGAAATGGCTGAACTGAAGGCTCAGCTGGAAGATCTGTTGGGTAAGCATTTTATCCGACCAAGTGTTTTTCCGTGGGGAGCGCCAGTGTTACTAGTAAAGAAGAAGGATAGGAGTATGCGGTTGTGTGTCAACTATCGGCAGTTGAATAAGATTACTATAAAGAACAAATATCTGTTACCTAGAATCGAAGACCTATTGGATCAATTACAAGGTGCAGGTGTGTTTTCTAAGAATATTTAAACCTAACTTAACTTAACCTTAAATCTAAGTCATATACTGCCATTCCTTCATACCTCCAACTCCATCACGCATTTTCACAGACATTTAAACAGATAAAGGCAAGCACAAGAAGGTTACAAATACTGCAGGTAACAAGTACACATTTAACATGGCAAGTACATTTAGGCACACCCAATTAAAGCATAAGCAAGTAGTTCAAGTAATAAGCATATGATGCATGCCTGCCCTATAGCTGATGAGGCTCATCTGTCGGTTATCCAGCCAACCCGACAAGTCTGAATTGTCCTTAGATTGTTCCCCGACGTGCATCCCCAAGAGTCTATGCATAGCTTTTTCTCAAATAGTCAATATTTCTCAATGGGGGTAACATTCCCGGGAATTTATATAGTTCCCGGTCACACTTACGTCGTAGGGTCAACAGAGTATCGAGTTTTCAACCTAGTACACGTGGTGGCAAGCCACAGCACTTAATCCAGGGAATCTCGTATCTCAGATAATTCAAATTCATAACCCATATAAATAATACAATTATAATTAATCAGCATCCACATCATTCTCAATCGCATCTCATTCATCATTATACATCAATCATATTCAATTCTTATCCTTCATTATCACACCTCCCATTCCGTCCATCAATAGTTCCAATTCAAAACAAAATTCATTCTTTTCTAAATGAATCAAACTTAAAACATGCTCATTTTCTTAATAACTCAAAATCAAACTATATAACCTTTGAATCTAAATCTTTTTAAATAATCATATAAACAACATCTCTAATTTTTATAAAATTTTGGCAGTATCTCCTCTAAAACTCAGACTTTGCCACCCTTTTTAGGTCCAAACCTACATTCTTTTCAATTCAATATACCCTTCCTCATCATCATAAAAATTACCACAATAAATCTACCTCAGATCAACAATTATACTCATACAATATTCAAATCCAACAACCAAAATTCAACTAAGAATCATAGTTCACAAATCCTAGGCTTTTAACATAAAATACCTCATTTTTCATTTGAAATTTCCATTCCAATTATTTTTAAACCTATTACCACCAGTCCAAATTGCCAACAATAATCCTCAATAAGCTCCATATCTTTTCATCAATCATCATTCAACCAAACCAAAATATAGCCATATAATCAACAATTCAATCACATATCCTTTCAAAGATCCAACTAGCAACCAATATCATCTTACAAACAAATCACCAAACCAAACCAAGCATATTCATCAACCCATTACTAAATATTAAATATACACCTGCATTCCAACTTATCCTATGGTCATCTAGCCTAAGTTTTCACAGAACATTATATATTAAATGCAAGAAACTTAAACCATACCTTAGCCGATTCTCAAGTATTATTCCAAGACAATTTTTCTAAAAGAACACAGCCCTCAAAACCTCAACTAATCCGCTTCCTCCAAGTTTCAGTATTCACAATTTCGAGCTCCAATTATTTATTCACAACCTAATACACATTTATAACACATATATATCCAATTTAATACTCAAAGCTCAAATCCAATGAAATTAAAATAGAGTTATCGTATCCTCACCTTACCCAAGCTTCACATAAGCAAGAGTGAACATTTTTCTCAAGCTAATTGGATCCTAAAACATCAAAGAACAAAGAAATTTAATACCTCCACTTAATTTCCCAAAAATTAGGAAAGAAGAGGCTGAGAATAAAAGAACAAGTTACCTATGAAATTGTTCCAGTAGAAACGTAGAGCTCGACGCAGTGGACGCGTGGCCGTAAACGGTGTAGCGATTGGAGCTCGGACGGAAAAGTTACGGTGCAACCATCGGAGCTCGGACGGAAAAATTACCGTTTTCTTCGAAATTAGTGTTAAAATTCTCGTTTCGGTGAGCTCTATCCTAATTTGATGTAATATTCGCATTTCTAATCTTCCTTATTAAAAAAATAATTTACTGACTAATTATCTACTAATTAATCGGGGTTTACAAGGCCTCAATCATAGGCATACTAGCCTTAGAGCATTCCCATTGCACTTTCGAAAATAGGGAAGGAATACTTCACCCGGATCTCAAAGGATACTAATACTAACTGTATTTATCAGCATATTTATGTCAGTTATGATTAGTTACATAAGTTGACAATAATAGTTAGTTAGAGCTCTAATAATTTGAAAACATTAATTAACTTGAATAACAAACAATCTCTTGTATAAGTGAGAGTTACTTCTAAAGCTAGAAAAAATGTATGAGACAAAATAATGAATATTTTGAATTGTGTATCTCTTTTTTTATTTTATAAGTGATTTTAACTTAAAATAAGTAAATCCTTGAAAATAATACTGGTTTAAACTAAAATCAAAATAAATAATTTTGTCTTAGACTACTTGACCATCTTGACAATATATTATAATTTCAAAAAATTAGTTAACTTTGATAACAAGCAATCTCTGGTGTAAGTGAGAGTTACTTCTTTTTTTTTCTAAGATAGATAACTTTATTCATCAATTAAAAGAAAGTTACAAGTGTTCACAGACAAAGAAAGAAAGTGGATGTTCTCCCAACACTAAAAAAAATTAGTACCATAAGTAAATAAACTCAAAGAAGAAAAAGAAGTAACATTTCAGAATCTAGGAATTGTGCGGATGTTGGCCTTGAGTGTATAGCTTTAGTGGAAAGGAGGCTACAATATCCACCAAGAATGATTCTCCCTCAAAGAGCAGTCTATTTCTCCTCTTCTAGATGTGCCAATTAATTGTATAGCACTTACCGGTTTAAGATTGAAATCAAAATAAATAATTTTACAAAAAATTATTTTTCCATATGTCAGAAGTGGGATTTGAACCCACGCCCTCTGACGAAGACCAGAACTTGAGTTTGGCACCTTAGACCACTTGGCCATCCTGACAATATGTTATATTTTGGAAAATTTAGTTAACTTTGATAACAAACAATCTCTTGTATAAGTGAGATTTACTTCTTATAGTTTGAAAAAATACATATGAGATAGAATAATGAATATCTTGAATTATATATACCTTTTTATTTTAGAAGTGATTTTAACTTGAAACAAACAAACTCTTAAAAATAATATTTGTTTATGATTGAAATCAAAACAAATAATTTTATAAAAAGTTATTTTTCTAAATGTTAGAAGTGGGATTTGAACCAAGGTTCTGAAAAGCGGTTTGGACCGACCGGTCAAACCGGTAGAACCGTGAACCGCAGAGAAAAACGACTCAGTCAAATGCAAAAATCTTAGATTCTAAAAATAAAAATCGAACCGGTGAACCGGCCGGAAATCGGTCGGTTGAACCGAACCGTGATCCGGTTGGTTTTTTGAATGGGGAATGAAATGTCGCCGTTTCAGCTGCTGCACTTAGCCCTAACTCCATCCTCGATACCCAGATCCAGATTCCACTCCAGAATGCCTCTGCCTCTCTCACACTCAATCTCCATCCTCTGCACTAAGCCCTAGCTCCTGACCGTTCCTTACCTCCGACTAGCAACTGCCTCGTGCCGCCGCCGTCATTCCTTCCAACAGCCATCGTCTGCACGCTCACCTTCCCGCCATTGCGCAGCAACCATCAATATCAACCTTCCCTTCCATTGTGCAGCCATCGCAACCTTCCTCCATCGCACAGCCACGCCACTGCCGGCACTAGCTCTGTTCTCCGTAACCAGTGTCCCAGTTCGAAGCCCGTTCGAAGGTACTCTATCACTGCTCCTTGTCTTGGTCACTTGGTGTCTCTATCTCCCTCTTGCATGCTCTGTTGAAGGTTTTTTCTAGCTTCTAGGTAAATTGTAAACCCCGATTAAATTAGTAGATAATTAGTCAATAAATTAATTTTTAATAAGGAAGATTAAAATGCGAATATTATATCAAATTAGGATAGAACTCATCGAAACGAGAATTTTGACACTAATTTCGAAGAAAACGGTTCAAAATTGGACCAAACGGGCCGAACCGGTTGAACCGGGTCCAAACCAAGCCGTGGGCCCAACCGGACCAGCCCTTTTAAGTGAGCCCAAAGCCTTTCTTCCCCTTCATTTTAACAAAAACGAAGTTGCAGCACACAAAGGGGAGGGAAGAACGAAACTTCACCGAACCCTTACGGCAATCTTCTATATGCCGTAACTTCTCCGTCCGAGCTCCAATCGCCGCAGCGTTTGTGGCCACGCGTCCACCACGTCGAGCTTTACATTTCTACTGGAACAATTTTATAGGTAAACACTTAAATATTCTCAGCCACTCTTTTCCCCCAATTTTCAAAATTTGAGAAAGGAAGTTGAATTTCTTTGATTTCTGATATTTTAGGATCCAATTAGCTTGAGGAAAACATTCACTCTTGCTTATGTGAAGCTTGGGTAAGGTGAGGACACGATGATTCTATTTTAATTTTATTAAATTTGAGCTTTGAGTATTAAATTGGATATATGTGTGTTATAAATGTGTATTAGGTTGTGAATAAATAATTGGAGCTTGGAATTGTGGATATTGGAACTTGGAGGAAGCTGAGCCTAGTGTTTACTGAATTCTGGAAGGGTTGTGTTTGTTTTGGAAGGTCTGTGTTTATTATAATTAAAGTGCCTTGATCGTTAGGTGGGAATCGGCCAAGGTATGGTTTAGGTTTCTTACATTTAATATATAATGTTCTGTGAAAACTTAGGCTAGATGAACATACGATAAGTTGGAATGCAGGTGTATATTTAATGTTTAGTAATGGGTTGATGAATATGCTTGGTTTGGTTTGGTGATTTGTTTGTAAGATGATATTGGTGGCTAGTTGGATCTTTGAAAGGATATGTGATTGAATTATTGATTATATGGCTATATTTTGGTTTGGTTGAATGATGATTGATGAAAAGATATGGAGCTTGTTGAGGATTATTGTTGGCAATTTGGAATGGTGGTAATAGGTTTGAAAATAATTGGAATGGAAATTTTGAACGAAAAATGAGGTATTTTGTGTTAAAAGCCTAGGATTTGTGAACTATAATTTTTAGTTGAATTTTGGTTATTGGATTTGAATATTGTATGAGTATAATTGTTGATCTGAGGTAGATTTATTGTGGTGATTGTTATGATGATGAGGAAGGGTATGTTAAATTGGAAAGAATGCAGGTTTGGACCCGAAAAGGGTGGCAAAGTCCGAGTTTTAGAGGAGATGCTGCCGAAATTTTATAAAAATTAGAGATTTTGTTTAGATGATTGTTTGAAAAGATTTAGATTCAAAGGTTATATGATTTGATTTTGAGTTATTAAGAAAATGAGCACGTTTTAAGTTTGATTTATTTAGAAAGGAATGAATTATGTTTTGAATTGGAACTATTGATGGACGAAATAGGAGGTGTGATAATGAAGGATAAGAATTGAATATGATTGATGTATGATGATGAATGAGATACGATTGAGAATGATGTGGATGTTGATGAATTATAATTGAATTATTTATATGGCTTATGAATTTGAATGATCTAAGATACGAGATTCCCTGGATAAAGTGACGTCGCTTGCCACCACGTGTACTAGGTTGAAAACTCGATACTCTGTTGACCCTACGACGTAAGTGTGACCGGGCACTATATAAATTTCCGGGAATGTTACCCCCATTGAGAAATATTGATTATTTGAGAAAAAGCTATGCATAGAATCTTGGGGATGCACGTCGGGGGGACAGTCTAAGGACAATTCAGACTTGTCAGGTTGGCTGGATAACCGACAGATGAGCCTCATCAGCCATAGGACAGGCATGCATCATATGCATATTACTTGAATTACTTGCTTGTGCTTTAATTGGGTGTGCCTAAATGTACTTGCCATTTTAAATGTGTATTTGTTACCTGCAGTATTTGTAACCTTCTTGTGCTTGCCTTTGTCTTTTTATCTGTCTGTGAAATGCATGATGGAGTTAGAGGTATGGAGGAATGGCAGAATAGGATTTAGATTTAAGGTTAAGTTAAGTTAGGTTTAAATATCCTTAGAAAACCACCTTTTATGGCTTCTGTTTAATACTTTAAGCTCTATAATCTGAGTGTCGGCATTCTAGGATTGCCTCTGGCATTCCCAGGACCTTATATATTATGTGTGTGGCACCTTTACCATACTAAGAACCTCCGGTTCTCATTCCATACTATGTTGTTGTTTTTCAGATGTAGATCGAGAGGCATCTCGTTAGGCGTCTGGGCTCTTGAAGCGAAGTGGTTACAGGGTTATTTTGTTATGTTATGATGTATATATATGTACTTGGTTTTCTTTCCACATAACTTGTTCTTTTGATCCTCCTAGAGGTTTATGGAGAGGCAGGATTGTGTATATGTACTTTTGGGTTTCGGATATATATATATATATATATATATATGTATGTATGTATGTATATATGTGTGTATATTCTCCGGCCAGTCTTGACTTCGCAGGCTGAGTCAGGAGCTCGTTATTTTGTATCATTGACTCTCTGTTCCTGTTTTAGGTAACTTTACACTTGACAGTTGTAGCTTTCTTAGAACGCAAGTTAACTCATTTCTCGAGCGTTGCGCTTTTATTTCGCGATTTTTATTTCCTCTATTCTTCAAGGCTCCTAGCATATTATAATTCTTCTGCTATTATATATATACATTTTATTTTAGAGGTCGTAATACCACACCACCTCTGTTTTACGACTTAAGCGTAAAGCTTTGTGTGGTAGGGTGT
>NC_029785.2:6828373-6852850 GCF_000816755.2 Arachis ipaensis
ATTTTATTTTAGAGGTTGTAATACCACACCACCTCTGTTTTATGACTTAAGCGTAAAGTTCTGTGTGGTAGGGTGTTACATTATGGTATCAGAGCAGTTCGTTCCTATAGAGCCTGAAAGACGGACTGATTGTGCTTCTGTGCATTCTCTGTATATGTGTTTATGTGCTATTAGGATATCTGAATGATATATATAGCATAAACGTTTGTGAGCATGCATTTGGAACTTAAAGCATTAGACCTGTGATATTAAGACTGATCAACTTATTATCACTTGTTTAGTGTGTATAAGGACCATATGTCGACTCGCGGACGCGGTCTTGGGCGAGGTAGAGATAGGATAGGCACCGTTACTCCTGGCCCGGCAGGGACTGATCCAGTAGACTTTATGGCTGCCTTGGGAAATATGACTGCAGCTATGCAGGCAACAGCCGAGGCACTGGATAATCAAATAAATCAGGGTAATGACGAGAACAATAATGAGGAAGACGGCCCTATGACACTTGCTACATTTCTGAAAGTTTGCCTTCCGACTTTTAGGGGAACCTCAAATCCCACTGATGCAGATAATTGGATTCAGGTTATGGAAAGGGCGTTGCAGGCTCAGCAGGTTCCTGAGGAGCAATTGGTTGAGTTTGGACCTTATCATCTGCATGACGAGGCTCAGCATTGGTGGTAGGGAATACGACGTATCCTACAGCCAGATGATGCTGGGATAACCGGGAGGTTGGTTATCTAAGAATCATATTTTGTCTGATTGCTCTGAGAAGCCAGTACAGTTTATGCTAGAAGGGCCAGGAGTACCGGTTGTAGTGAACCGTTACTATTTGAACTCTATGATAGTAAATTGTTTTGGAATTGAATATCAGGGTATTATGTTACTAATTGCGGGAATATCAGTTGATGATCAGAGTTTAGAGCAGATTCTGGTTGTATGTGAAGTTTCACCTAACCGGGAGGTTGAATTTGCAATTGAGTTGGTGCCTGGAGCCGGTTCGATTTCGATTATTCTTTACAGGATGTCACCTTTAGAAATGGCTGAACTGAAGGTTCAGCTGAAAGATCTATTGGGTAAGCATTTTATCCGACCAAGTGTTTTTCCGTGGGGAGCGCCAGTGTTACTAGTAAAGAAGAAGGATAGTAGTATGCGGTTGTGTGTCAACTATCGGCAGTTGAATAAGATTACTATAAAGAACAAATATCTGTTACCTAGAATCGAAGACCTATTGGATCAATTACAAGGTGCAGGTGTGTTTTCTAAGATTGATCTGCGATCCGGGTATCATCAGATAAGGTTTAGAGATGAGGATATTCTGAAAATTGCTTTTAGGACACGTTATGGTCATTATGAGTATACAGTGATGTCTTTCGGGTTAACTAATGCCCCGGCAGTATTTTTGGATTATATGAACAGGATTTTCCGACCATATCTGGACAAGTTTGTTATTGTCTTCATTGATGATATTCTTGTTTATTCTAAATCTGAAGAGGAACATGCTGATCACTTGCGAGCTGTGCTGCAAATTCTAAGAGACAGAAAGTTATATGCTAAGTTATCTAAATGTGAGTTTTGGAAGAGTGAAGTAAAGTTTCTCGGCTACTTTTCAGTAAGCAGAGAATAGCTATGGATCTTGCTAAGGTGGAAGCAGTGATGAATTGGGAGCGACCAACTTCAGTGACAGAGATCAGGAGTTTCCTAGGTTGGGTGGGGTATTATCACAGATTCATTAAAGGATTTTCACAGCTCGCCTTACCTTTAACTAAATTGACTAGGAAGGATACGCCTTTTGTTTGGACTCCGGAGTGTGAAGAGAGTTTCCAAGCATTGAAGCAAAGGTTGATTACTGCACCCGTATTGGTATTGCTTGAACCAAGTGAGCCGTTTGGAGTGTACTGTGATGCATCGCTGAAGGGTTTGGGGTGCGTTCTAATGCAGCACCGGAATGTTGTAGCATACGCCTCATGGCAATTAAGGCTGCATGAGATGAACTATCCGACTCACTACTTAGAACTTGCTGCTATTGTGTTTGCTCTGAAAATCTAGAGACATTATCTCTATGTCATTAAGTTTCATGTCTTCTCAGGCCATAAGAGTTTGAAGTATCTCTTTGAGCAAAAAGAATTGAATATGCATCAGAGGAGATGGATGGAGTTTCTGAAAGATTATGATTTTGAATTGAATTATCATCCAGGAAAAGCGAACGTTGTGGCGGACGCCTTGAGTCGGAAATCTTTATATGCAGCTTGGATAATGCTATGGGAAGAAGAATTACTAAGGGCATTTCAAGGTTTGAATTTGGGAATTAGAGAAGAATATGGAATTTTGTGTTTGAGTCAGTTGCAGATTTCAAGTGATTTTAAATCAGAACTTCTGAAAGCTCATCAAGATAGTGAAGCGTTACGAAAGGTATTACCAGCAATTGAACAGGGAAAACAGTCGAGGGTGTCAAAAGGACAGGATGACTTGTGGAGGTTCAAGAACTGGATTGTTGTGCTAGATGTTGGAGACCTACGACAGAGTATCTTGAAGGAAGCTCATAAGAGTGGGTTTTCAATACACCCAGGGAGTACCAAAATGTATCAAGAACTGAAAGCGATGTCCTGGTGACCAAGGATAAAGAATGATGTGGCATTGCACGTATCTAAATTTTTTAACGTGTCAGAAAGTTAAGAATGAGCATCAGAGACCACCAGGGACCCTTCAGCCTTTGGAGATTTCACAATGGAAATAGGAGGGTATCGTAATGGATTTTGTGATAGGTTTACCTAGAACTCGGTCTGGTTGTGACGCTATTTGGGTGGTTGTGGACCGACTGACAAAATAAGCTCACTTCCTTCCCATTCGAATTGGGTTATTACATATATATATACATATCCAAAACTCAAAAGTACATATACACAATCATGCCTCTCCATAAACCTCTAAGAGGATAAAAAAGAATAAGTTATACGGACTCTCGACCTGCCTCTCGACCTGCATCTGAAAATAACAATATAGTATGGAATGAGAACCGGAGGTTCTCAGTATGGTAAAGGTGCCTCACACATAATATATAAGGTCCTGGGAATGCCAGAGGCAATCCTAGAACGCTGACACTCAGATTATAGAGCTTAAAGTATTAAACAGAAGCCATAAAAGGTGGTTTTCTAAGAATATTTAAACTTAACTTAACTTAACCTTAAATCTAAGTCCTATACTGCCATTCCTTCATACCTCCAACTCCATCACGCATTTTCACAGATATTTAAACAGATAAAGGCAAGCACAAGAAGGTTACAAATACTGCAGGTAACAAGTACACATTTAACATGGCAAGTACATTTAGGCACACCCAATTAAAGCACAAGCAAGTAGTTCAAGTAATATGCATATGATGCATGCCTGTCCTATAGCTGATGAGGCTCATCTGTCGGTTATCTAGCCAACCCGACAAGTCTGAATTGTCCTAGACTGTTCCTCGACGTGCATCCCCAAGAGTCTATGCATAGCTTTTTCTCAAATAATCAATATTGCTCAATGGGGGTAACATTCCCGGGAATTTATATAGTGCCCGGTCACACTTACGTCGTAGGGTCAACAGAGTATCGAGTTTTCAACCTGGTACACGTGGTGGCAAGCCACGGCACTTAATCCAGGGAATCTCGTATCTCAGATCATTCAAATTCATAAGCCATATAAATAATACAATTATAATTCATCAACATCCACATCATTCCCAATCGCATCTCATTCATTATTATACATCAATCATATTCAATCCTTATCCTTCATTATCACACCTCCCATTCCGTCCATCAATAGTTCCAATTCAAAATATAATTCATTCTTTTCTAAATGAATCAAACTTAAAACATGCTCATTTTCTTAATAACTCAAAATCAAACCATATAACCTTTGAATCTAAATCTTTTTAAATAATCATATAAACAAAATCTCTAATTTTTATAAAATTTCGGCAGCATCTCCTCTAAAACTCAGACTTTGCCACCCTTTTCGAGTCCAAACCTGCATTCTTTTCAATTCAATATACCCTTCCTCATCATCATAACAATTACCACAATAAATCTACCTCAGATCAATAATTATACTCATACAATATTCAAATCCAACAACCAAAATTCAACTAAGAATCATAGTTCACAATTCCTAGGCTTTTAACACAAAATACCTCATTTTTCATTCGAAATTTCCATTCCAATTATTTTCAAACCTATTACCACCAGTCCAAATTGCCAACAATAATCCTCAACAAGCTCCATATCTTTTCATCAATCATCATTCAACCAAACTAAAATATAGCCATATAATCAACAATTCAATCACATATCCTTTCAAAGATCCAACTAGCAACCAATATCATCTTACAAACAAATCACCAAACCAAACCAAGCATATTCATCAACACATTACTAAACATTAAATATACACCTGCATTCCAACTTATCCTATGGTCATCTAGCCTAAGTTTTCACAGAACATTATATATTAAATGCAAGAAACCTAAACCATACCTTAGCCGATTCCCAAGTATTATTCCAAGACAATTTTCCTAAAAGAACACAGCCCTCAAAACCTCAACTAATTCACTTCCTCCAAGTTTCAGTATTCACAATTTCGAGCTCCAATTATTTATTCACAACCTAATACACATTTATAACACATATATATCCAATTTAATACTCAAAGCTCAAATCCAATGAAATTAAAATAGAGTTATTGTATCCTCACCTTACCCAAGCTTCACATAAGCAAGAGTGAACATTTTTCTCAAGCTAATTGGATCCTAAAACATCAAAGAACAAAGAAATTCAATACCTCCATCAAGCGATCGGAGCTCGGACGGAAAAGTTACGGTGCAGCGATCAGAGCTTAGACAGAAAATTATCGTTTTCTTCGAAATTAGTATTAAAATTCACGTTTCGGTGAGCTCTATCCTAATTTGATATAATATTCGCATTTCTAATCTTCCTTATTAAAAAAATAATTTACTGACTAATTATCTACTAATTAATCGGGGTTTACAAGGTCTCAATCATAGGCATACTAGCCTTAGAGCATTCCCATTGCACTTTCGAAAATAGGGAAGGAATACTTCACCCGGATCTCAAAGGATACTAATACTAACTATATTTATCAGCATATTTATGTCAGTTATGATAAGTTACATAAGTTGACAATAATAGTTAGTTAGAGCTCTAATAATTTGAAAACATTAATTAACTTGAATAACAAACAATCTCTTGTATAAGTGAGAGTTACTTCTAAAGCTAGAAAAAATGTATGAGACAAAATAATGAATATTTTGAATTGTGTATCTCTTTTTTTATTTTATAAGTGATTTTAACTTAAAATAAGTAAATCCTTGAAAATAATACTGGTTTAAACTAAAATCAAAATAAATAATTTTGTCTTAGACTACTTGACCATCTTGACAATATATTATAATTTCAAAAAATTAGTTAACTTTGATAACAAGCAATCTCTGGTGTAAGTGAGAGTTACTTCTTTTTTTTCTAAGATAGATAACTTTATTCATCAATTAAAAGAAAGTTACAAGTGTTCACAGACAAAGAAAGAAAGTGGATGTTCTCCCAACACTAAAAAAAATTAGTACCATAAGTAAATAAACTCAAAGAAGAAAAAGAAGTAACATTTCAGAATCTAGGAATTGTGCGGATGTTGGACTTGAGTGTATAGCTTTAGTGGAGAGGAGGCTACAATATCCACCAAGAATGATTCTCCCTCAAAGAGCAGTCTATTTCTCCTCTTCTAGATGTGCCAATTAATTGTATAGCACTCGAGTATAGTTCTTCTGTCCTAGGAGCAATCCCTTCCTCGCATTCCGACTGGTTTAAGATTGAAATCAAAATAAATAATTTTACGAAAAATTATTTTTTCATATGTCAGAAGTGGGATTTGAACCCACGCCCTCTCACGAAGACCAGAACTTGAGTCTGGCGCCTTAGACCACTCGGCCATCCTGACAATGTTATATTTTGGAAAATTTAGTTAACTTTGATAACAAACAATCTCTTGTATAAGTGAGATTTACTTCTTATAGTTTGAAAAAATACATATGAGATAGAATAATGAATATCTTGAATTATATATACCTTTTTATTTTGGAAGTGATTTTAACTTGAAACAAACAAACTCTTAAAAATAATATTTGTTTAAGATTGAAATCAAAACAAATAATTTTAAAAAAAGTTATTTTTCTAAATGTTAGAAGTGGGATTTGAACCAAGGTTCTGAAAAGCGGTTCGGACCGACCGGTCAAACCGGTAGAACCGTGAACCGCAGAGAAAAATGACTCGGTCAAATGCTAAAATCGTAGATTTCAAAAATCAGAATTGAACCGGTGAACCGGCCAAAAATCGGTCGGTTGAACCGAACCGTGATCCGGTTGGTTTTTTGAATGGGGAATGAAATGTCGCCGTTTCAGCTGCTGCACTTAGCCTTAACACCATCCTCGATACCCAGATCCAGATTCCACTCCAGAATGCCTCTGCCTCTCTCACACTCAATCTCCATTCTTTGCACTTAGCCCTAGCTCCTGGCCGTCCCTTACATCCGTCCAGCAACTGCCTCGTGCCGCCGCCGTCATTCCTTCCAACAGCCATCGTCTGCTCGCTCACCTTCCCTCCATCGCGCAGCAGCCATCAATATCAACCTTCCCTTCCATCGTGCAGCCATCGCAACCTTCCTCCATCGCGCAGCCACGCCGCCACCGGCACTAGCTCTGTTCTCCGCAACCACTGTCCCAGTTCGAAGCCGTTCGAAGGTACTCCATCACTGCTCCTTGTCTTGGTCATTTGGGCTGCGTTTGTTTTTAGAGACAGGACAGAACATGACATTGAAACGGAGACAATAGGACGGAGACACTAAAAATTATTTTTTGTGTATTGTGTTTGGATACGATGGACAAGACACTAATGTAATGTCTAGTATTATGTTTGGATATACATGGACAAGACTAAAATATTATATGAAATGACCAAAATAGCACTGTGATTCCAAATTTTCTACATCAATACAAATTAATTTAATAAAAAATGAGAGTACGTAGGATTACAGACGGAACTTGAAAAAATATTTGAAGAAGCAAAAAATTTTAATAAAAAAATATATTAGTATTTATATTAAAATAAAATTTATAAATATAATTATTTTATTTTAAAATTTATTATTAATATGTAGGAATACATATGGTTAAGATTAACAAAAAAAATAAATTTGAGTTTGATTAATAAAAAATTTTGTTTAAGTTAATAAGCCAAATTAATTTTAAATAAAAAATTAATTTTAAAAAAATCTATTTTTACATGAAAAACTAATTATTTTTTGCATATAAAAATCTATTTTTATTTAAAAAAAACTATTTTTTTTATCTAAAAACTGATTTTTCTTTATAAAAAATTGATTTTTCTTTAAATTATATAAAATCAATTACAATTTATAAATTATTTTTTAGCATTTTAAAAGATTAATTTTACTTTTGCTAATATTTATCTTTCAAAAGTTTTAAGATTAATTATTTTTGTTATTATTTTTATTACAAATCAAATAATATAATATAAGGTTAAAATGGTATTGAAGTAAAACGATAAAAAGAAAAGAATTATCTACCCCAATAAAAAATTCTACACAAAGGAGAGAGTACCTGAAAAAGAAAGAGATAGAGGAAGAACAGGAAGAAAAAAGTATCTCTGAACAACGCAATAGGAAAAATAAGAAGGGGTAATAGTGGAAAAAAAGGAAAACAAAATTTATAAAATTGTCCGTGTCCACTCTTTCAAATTCCGTGTCCATCATTGTCCTTCGTGAAAGAGTGGACACAAAAATATAAAAAATTGTCTCAGAGACAATATGTCCACTGTCCATGTCTCTGCTTCCAGACGCTTTTTAAACAAGTATTGTCCATGTCTCTGTATCCTACCCCCGAAAACAAACGCTACCTTGGTGTCTCTATCTCCCTCTTGCATGCTCTGTTGAAGGTTTTTTCTAGCTTCTAGGTAAATTTTTTATTAACTATGATTGAACCATTGTTAATGTTTGATTCTACGAAGCTTTGTAAACTATGAAGTCACTGAAGTGTGAACTGAATTACTGATTTACTGAAGCTTCTAGCTCTGTGAAGTCTCTGATTTGCTGATTTATTGAATAATTGTTTGATTCTTCTAACTTCTAGTTCTAGGTAATTTTTTTAATTAACTATGTGATTTACTGATTTTTTATTGCTCTATGAAGTGTGAACTGTGAAGTGTGAACTGATTCAACTGAAGTTACCGAACTGAACTGTGAACTTTATTGAATAATTGTGAATAATTATTGTTAGTTAAGCTGTAAAGTGTGAACTACTGGAGTCACTGAAGTGTGAACTGATTTACTGATTTATTGAATAATTGTTTCATTCTTCTAGCTTCTAGTTCTAGGTAATTTTTTTTTATTAACTATGTGATTTACTGATTTTTTTTATTGCTCTGTGAAGTGTAAACTGAAAGTTACTGAACTGAACTGTAAAATTTGTTGAATAATTACGAATAATTATTGTTAGTTAAGCTGTAAAGTGTGAACTACTGAAGTCACTAAAGTGTGAACTGATTTACTGAAGCTTCTAGCTCTGTGAAGTCTCTGATTTACTGATTTATTGAATAATTGTTTGATGCTTCTAGCTCTAGGTAATTTTTTTTATTAACTATGTGATTTACTGATTTTTTATTGCTTTGTGAAGTGTGAACTGATTCAACTAAAGTTACTGATTTGAACTGTGAACTTTGTTGAATAATTGTGAATAATTATTGTTAGTTAAGCTATGAAGTGTGAACTCCTGAATTTTGTTGTGTTGTTGAATAATTGTGAATAATTTTGAATAGAGTAAAGTATTATTTTTGTCCCCAACGTTTGGGGTAAGTCCTAAAGTTGTCCCTAACGTTTCAATCATCCTATTTAAGTCCCTAACGTTTCAAAAGTGGCTCAATGTTGTCCTGCCGTTAGAGATCTGTTAACAGAATTGACGGCGGGACAAAATTGAAACAATTTTGAAACGTTATAGACTTAAATAGGACGAAATTATTAGGGACAAAAATGATACATAAAAATAATTTTTAATTCAATTTTGTCTTTCAATAATAACAATCTTTTACTGTACATAGTATTCAATTATTTTTTAATTACATCTAAGTAAATTACACTTAATCACATTATTTTTTATTTTAAATAAAATTATTTTTTATAATTTTAAAGAATTTTGATACATTAGAGACAAAAGATATAATTTATATTTTATTGTATATATATTATTTTTTTCTTTTCCGCAAGTTTATATACTAATCATTCTACAAATATTTCATGATAACTAAAAATTTTTAAGAGTAAAATTATAAAAAAAAATTAATTAATTAGAATGAAAGTAATATGATTAAGTGTAATTTACTTAGATGTGATTAAAAAATAATTGAGTACTGTGTATAGTAAAAAATTGATATTATTGAAGGATAAAATTAAAATTTATTTCTATGTATCGTTTTTTTCCCCAACGTTTTCGTCCTATATATTTAAGTCCCTAACGTTTCAAAATCGTCTCAATTTTGTCCTGCCGTCAATTCTATTGACGGATCCCTAACGGCAGGACAACATTGAGTTAATTTTGAAATGTTAGGGACTTAAATAGGACGATTGAAACGTTAGGGACAACTTTGAGACTTACCCCAAACGTTGGGGACAAAAACGATACTTTACTCTTTTGAAGAAATTTTGGATGTTGTTTGTTGTGATCTTGAGATTATTGGGTTGGAGTGGGTTGTGATATTGTAATTGGAAAAAACCATTATTGAATTGCCGGTAATGTTTAGGTATGGATGAGAGTATCAACCAAGAACCATTATTGTATTTGAATGAGATCATAACATTCTGGTTTATGTAGTACTTTTAATTTGGATGATATTTTAATATTTATATTAGACTATAATTATGTTTTAATGTGTTTATTTATATTTTATTATAAAACGATTTTTTGGTTTAACCACGGTCGAACCGGTTAAACCTATAAACCAATAAACCAATAGCTAGAGCGGTCCGATAACCGATTCGATTTTCAGAACCTTGATTTCAACCCACACCCTGTCACGAAGACCAAAACTTAAGTCTAGTGCCTTAGATCACTTAGCCGTCTTGACAATATATTATAATTTGAAAAAGTTATTTAACTTTTCATAACAAATAATCTCTTATATAATTAAGATTCACTTCTTATAGCTTGGAAAAATATATATAAGATAGAATAATAAATATTTTGAATTATATATATTTTTTTATTTTAGAAGTGATTTTAACTTAAAACGAACAAATCATTGAATCATTGAATCATATAATACTTGTTTAACACTAAAATTAAAACAAATAATTTTTATGAAAAATTATTTTTCCAAATGTTAGAAATAGAATTTGAATCCACGTCCTCTCACGAAGACTAAAATTTGAGTCTAGCACCTTAGACCACTTAGCCATCTTGACAACATATATTTCTTAGACCACTTAATAATTTTAACTTAAGCAAATCTTGATGCTCAGAAGAAATCCCTAATAATTTAAAAAATCAATACTTAAAAAAGTTTATTTTAGCTTTGAGTTTTCTAAAACTCCACTAGATATTATACTTGGTTTTTTATGCTTTATGAGATTCAAGCTTGAATTATTATACAATTAGTATTAAGAGAATAAGATCTCTCTTTCTCAATAGTTGTGTTCGAATACAAACTATAGCTTTTATAAGCTTTTTCAATTGATATTTAAACTAATCCCCCAACAAAAATGGAAAAATATTTCAGCACTTTGATTGGAGTAGGACGGTATTCCCATCACTCATTTTTAGTATTTTAATGTTATCGGTTACTATTTTTGCTTTCATGTCATATGCTGTTCAACTTTTAATAATTCTATAAACATACTTTTTATAAACAATAGTAGCTACCTACGCAATGAATGTAGTAAAATGTTGTGTATGTGGTGAAATATTTATCCCAAGTGTTTTCTAAAGGCTCGTCCCAATCAAAATTGAATTATATACAATTGTTATGATCCTTAATTAAAATCAGTAAATACACCCTTAAAAATGACTAATAGTATTGATGATTGGAGCAATTATTTATGCTACCCATGCTGATTCCAAAACGCGCAATTCAAATAATCATGCAGAGGTCGAGAAATGTGATTTGAAATGTGATCCATGGAAATATGAAATATCAACTATCAAGGCCGTCGTTGTACGTGCCTACTTATTAAGGTTTTTATTATGGAAAATTTTAGAGACCAGCAATTTTGTTAAATTTTGGCCAGCATGTAACCATCAAAGAAAAATGAGCCATTAGATAAAATCTTAAATCAATCTCACACCATTAAAACTATTATTGATGGCTATTTGATAGCTACAAATCACAAAAGTTGTTGTCCCCTAGCATTCCTCTTCTATTATTTATGCTCTTTAAATTATACACACTTAATTTCTTTTTTAAGATTGTCGGTCAATTATTTTTCTTGTGCAGTGTTATTTACTTGTTTCAAATGATGCATGTCTCACTTTTCAATTTTTTAGTTAGTTTCCCAGATTTCCATCATATGGCTCATTATTTTTACAATTCCGCTAGAAAATCAACACGGATATAGCCAACAAACATTTTTGAACTGCATTATATACTCATTAATTATCATTAATTGATGATTATTTAAATTTTAATTTTTAAAAGATATAAAATTAATTATTATTAATTACCTCTTCTTACTCTAATTTACTTTCAATAATTTTCAAGCAAATCCTAATTTCTCTTTCTGAAAAAAACGTCCAAATTCTAAAAAAAATAAAATATAAGATAAAAAATTATCCAAATCTTAAGAAAAAATTATACAAAACACAAAAAAAAAGAATCATCCAAATTCTAAAGGTAAAAACATATAAAACATAAGAAAAAAATCATCCAAAACTAATAAAAAAAAATTCTTCAAATTGTAAATAAAAAAATAAAAAAAACACATTGGCTAAAATAAAAAAAACGCATTTATTGGTAAGAGTTATAGGAAAACCTCTTCATTAGACACTTAAATAACAACAATACCATTACAGAAATGTAACACCCTACCATACAAAGTCTTATGCTTAAGTCATAATTCAGAGATGGCAAGGTATTACGACCTCTAAAACAAAAATTTAGTACGTATAGTAGTATGAATAATTGATTATAACTAGGAGCCTTTGTAGAAAAAGGGGGTAAACAAAAACCGTAACTCGAATGGGCAACACTCCGATCGACAACGTAACGAACCGGGATAAGCTAACGCGAGATCATATATATAAAGAGTGTCAAAAATAAGAATATCAAGACTCAAAACCCGGCTGCGAAGAGAACCGGTCCGAGCATAGCAATATATACATATGATAAAATAAGGAAATAAGTGGTGAGATCGGAGGCTTAGAAGTATGAAGTTTGGCTTTTAAAACTCAAAAATCAACTTTGGGATGAAAACAGGGCCACGCGTACGCGCACTCCACGCACACGCGTGGATGATGCTTTCTCGAAGAACGGCGCATACGCGCCAAGTGCGCCTACGCGTGAGGGGTCATTCTGCTAAAAATTTTCTAAGTTAAAAGCTGCAGAATTCACAGATTCAACCCCCAATCTTCCGACGGTCATAACTCTCTCATTTTAAATCATTTTTCACCCGTTCTTCGAACGGCATGGACATCCCGGATCCAATTTCATTTCTAAACAGAATTGGCACAAATCAAAGATCCGTAGTCCAAGTTATGTCCCGTCAAAGTATGCCCAAAAACCATATTTTCATTCAAAACCACAAAGTGCCATTTTTAAAACAAGTCACTTTCAACTCTTTTCAAAATCAATTAAAACATGCCAATTTCATCCCTTTTCTTTGAAATCAATCAAAGTGTACCAAATTCAACAACAAGCCATCCTCAACTCACGCATTGACATTTTACCAAATTTCTCAAAACTACCTCCAACCATTTTAACACTTCTCAATCAAAAGGCCAAAGGATAAACACAATATTATGTCATACATCCTTCTCATCCCAATTTCTAACAATATCAATTTCCAATCAACCATCATTATACATAATCATCATACTCACCAACAATATGGCACCACCCATCAATTCAACCTCAATCATTCATCAAACATATATCACAACATGCATTTTCTCACATATCACACAATCAAGGCATCAATATTCATAATCACACATATGATCACATCATATATCTCAACCATTCCACAACATCATCAATTCAATGCCTATCTTAGGGCCTCTAGCCTAAGTATTTCCTACCACATTACATATTAGATACGGGAAACCGAAACCATACCTTAGCCAATTTCCCAAGCTCAACCGGAGCACTTCCAAACCACTTGTCCTCAAGCTCTCAAGGTCTCAACACCTCCAAGAACAGATTTTGTCACATAAAACCCTCTTCCAAGCTTTCCAAAATCACCAATCAAGCTCCAATATTCACATATACACAACCTAAGCCACAATCATCGTACCCATACACAACATCTCAATGCCCAAACCTCATAGAACAACAAATTATACTAGGGTTGAGAATCTTACCACACCCAAGGACAAGAAACATCCAATCAATTTGAGAAAAAAATATCCACTTAGTATACAAAAAAAAAAAAATCACACGTGACTAACCAAACACAATTCACTTGCATGGAAAAACCTAAAAGAAAACTAAACAACATTCTCTTTCCCCACGTACTTTGGAAACAGATTGAATTGCAACCTCACACTTAAATGTTCATTGCCTTTCATTGAATTATTATCATTCACATCAACGAACGGACTATTCAATCTTCGTTTCGAAATTGATTGGTCCATGGATGAATGCTCTCTATTAGAAGCCGTACACTGCGACGTCGACTTCTTTGTGTACAACAGCTCGGCGGGATTAACTCTCTAACCACCGCGAACGACTTCAGTCAAAGATGCAGTCGCGTGGTGGTCCTTGTGGCAGAAGGTGATCAAGCAATGAACAACAATGGCATCCCGATGACGAACGGTAACACTAATGGCGGCAAGAACGACAGAGCACGGCAGAGGTGGGGATTCGGTGGTCACGCGGCATGCTGGTCCTTGCAGTAGAACGTAATCAAGCAATGAACAATAATGGAACTCTAATCAGGAACAGTAACACAAAAGGTGGCAGGAACAGCGTAGCACGATGGAGGTGGGGCTCGGTGTTCACATTCTTGAGAATGTCGGCGGAATGAATTAAGCACAACAACACACTTAATGTGTAGAAAGAGGAGGAGTCCTAACAGGGCCGTGAATCATGTTCCAATTAGGCGGTTAATTGCAAATTCTATTTTTTAAAATAATTATTAATGAGAATGATTCAAATTAATTAATAAATTAAAATTAATATAATTAATTGAGTTGTTCAAATTGGCTAGTTAAAGAGTTAGTTCCTGGACTTTTTCTTATTTTTAATATGACAATGAAGTGTGTGTAACGCTGAGTTATGAAGGTATGAGGGGTTAATAGTGTGTTGTGACTGCATTAGATTTTCGAAGTTAGGGAGAAGAAATCATACCGTTCAATTTTTTTGCGGTAGAAGGGGAACACAAATCGGACGGTTCAATTTGTGTTTGCAAAAAAAAATTGAATATGGTAATTGGATGGTCCAATTTCATGCATGCTATAATTTTGAATTTGTATATGACTAAAATCGTTATTCCACTCACATTATCGTTTGAAGAATTAAATGGTGTAATTTGTGAGAAAAATGAATTCTCAAATATCTAGGAGAGTGTCGTGCATTTTATAGGTATCCTATATCTGTATTTGGTGGGTTCATTCAGTTTCAAACCAAATATGTAACCGATGAAGCAAGCATGTAAGATATGTTTTCAGTATATATGGAAACTCCTTCATAGATATCGTTCATCGAGCTGTATATTGAGTTCGAACAATTTGAAGCAAACTAAAATATTGAGTTGGAAGATTATAATAGTGATAGTGAGGAGGAGTTTGAAAGTAACTATGAGGTCGTTGATCCAGGTGGAGACGAAGATCAAGCTGACGGCACTATAGAGGCAGAGGTGGCAGAGGTGGCAAATGCACTAATAAACTAACATACGTTTGTGGAGCCTACTTTCATGCGGTTGTTGAATTTGGAGACCATGCATGCACTGAAATTTCCTCAGCATATCAATGCAGGTATATATTTTTACGATAGATAAATATTGCAGATTAATTAGGTAGCATGACTAAAACATGTGATCTGTAGAATATCAATTGGTCATGTAAGATTTTTTTATTTAGTAAGTAGTAGTTGATTGATTGTTTATTTTTTTATTAATTATTTATGTATATTTTATAATTTATTATATATTGTGATTAATAATTTATTATTACTTATCTATATTTATATTTTGGAAAACGACAAATGTGGATAGATTTTATATTTATATTTATATTATTAGTTATTTATATTTATATTTATTTTATTACTTATTTATATTTATATGTGTAATGTATAATTATTAATCAAAATACATATTTTGTGGTGTGAATGTAGCAGAGCTTCCTGTTGTAGCGGATGGTAAATTCATCGTGGGAATGGAATTCACTTCTAGGGAGGCAGTGATTAAGGCGATGAAAGATTATACAATTCATCGAGGCATAGAGTATCGGGTGTACGAGTCAGAACCAACAACATTCTATGCTAAATATACACAATACGGTGCTGGTTGTGACTGGCTGATCAGGGTTAGTAAAATATGCAAGCAGTACTGCTGGGAAATAAGGAGCTACAATGGTAGTCACATGTGTACTAGAGCAACCATTTCTCAAGACTATTCGAGATAAATGTTAATAGATTTTATATTTATATTTATATTATTAGTTATTTATAGGGCAAGATGCATATATAAATCAATTAGAAGCCAATATTATCCATATCTACTAAAACGAAAAACGTTACAAGGATCTACCAAGTGTTTTTATGTAATTCGAACGAGACCCATTCGAATTATGCAATCCAATACTAATTCGAAGCAGTACAATTCGAATTATGCATGAACGAAATGTTTTAGTAATTTGAATGAGAGTGAATCGAACTGCATGCACGTGAATACTGCTCTAATTTAAAGTGGACTAATTGAAATTATCACCAAGTAGCCGCCTAAGTTAATTCAAATTAGTCTCATTCAAATTACCAATTAATGCCGTATAAATATAGTTAGAATTCAGTTTTTTTAAATTTTTTTGTAATGCATGGAATATAAAACATAATTTTTTAATTTTTAGATTATTAATTTTTTTTAATAAATTTATTTAAATTATATCACAAAAAATATTTTATTCTATACAAAACAATTTTAACAAAAAATAGTTTAAAAGATGTTAAGAGTACTATAAAAATTTGTAATGTCCCAATGACTTAGATAAATACATGCATGTACTCAAATTTTAAATAAAATACTCTACATAATCAATAATAATTTTAAAATTAATTATAAATTATAAATTAATTATTTAAGTTTTTTATTTGCAAATATAAATGAAAGAATTTGTCTAAATGAAAGAGATATATAATGACGTGAGTTTTGTAATTCTTAACTAAAATTATGTAATACCCGGTCTAACCGAAATTAATTAAATAATAAGTTAAATAAGAGCGAATATGGTTGGAAGATTTGGCAATTGAAATTTGATAATTTAAATATGATATTTGGATTCAGTGAATTTTTCCGAGTCGGAAAACATAGTTTTCTGCGTAAAAGCGCGCAGTAGAATTTTGACCGGCAGTACCGGCTGAGATCTGTTTGGTACTACAGCTGAGGAAATTGATTATGAGTAAATAAGATTAGGAAATGAGGAATTATAATTAGGGAAGGTAGAAATATCTAAAGTGCGATTTAGAGTGCTAATCTTAAAGGTTTTAGTCCAAAATTGGGCCAACAGGCAAAAATAAGTGAACCGGGCCTAAGTGGGCCCAAGACCCAACATATATAAACATTAGTTATGAGCATTTCAGCTCATTTTACCCTAAAAAGAAGGGTTGGGGCGCTGAAATTGAGAAGAGAGAAGAGAAGAGAGAAAATCTAACTCTCTTTGATCTTCAAACCACCATAACTTGAGCTACGGAGCTCCGATTGACGAGTCGTTTGTGGCCACGCGTCGCTCTTTTTATCCTCTACAATTCTATCAAAGTTTTGTGGTGAGTATTCCATTAATCTCTACCCAACTTTCGAAATTCCCCACTGTTACACGTTTTTGGGTAGTTAGTGTTGAAATCTTGTGATTTTGGGTGTTTAGGGATACTCCAACATGGATTCTAAGTGGGTTCTATCCCTACTTCATATGGGCTGAGGTAAGAAGTGCTCAAACCCTTGTGATTTGGCATTTTTATGAGCCCTAGGTTGATGTATGTATGTGATATTGGTTATGTTAGTGTATTTGGTGATGTTGGTGCACAATTGGGAGATTGGTATTACTTGAGGAGCTTTGGTGAGGCTTGAAGCTAAGGTTGGTGAAGACTTCCAAAGAAGAGGCTCAATTGGTTTGGCTACAAGAGGTACGGTTTAAGTTTCATTTAAGTACTGTGTGTTGTGATGAGAATTCCTAGGCTAGATGCCCCTAGGATTAAGTTTGGATTGTGTAAATAGTTGGTGCTAATATGCATAGTTGGTATGTAATGTGAATTAATGATTGGGTTGAGAATTGTGAGGCCTTGTATGCTTGGTGTATTGAGAATTTGATGTACTGAGTAATGAGTATTGATTTGTGGTTTATGCATTTAAATTGTGAAAATTGGGCCGGAGGCCGTAAATTTTGGGCTGGAGGCCGGAAAGAGGTAAGAAAGGTAAGTCGATGTGTGCATTGTATGATGGCACGAGTGATTGGATGAATTTCAGATAATAAATATATGAATGATTAGGTTGGTTATTGAATAATAAGGTTTGAGTAGTTGAAGTGTGGAATTTGGTAATTTTGGGCGAAATTATGTAGATGAGGTATGTTTAGTTTTGGTTGAGATATATTATGTGGTCATATATGTGATTATGATTATTAATGCCTTGATGGTATGATGATGCATTAGAGATATGTATGTTGTTTTTGGTACATTTTAATTGATTTCAAAAAGGGTTGAAATTGGCATGTTTTGGTTGATTTTGAAAATAGTTGAAAATGGCTTGTTTTGAAAATGGCACCTTGTGGTTTTGTATGAAAATATGGTTTTTGGGCATATTTTGATGGGACATAACTTGGACTACGAATCTCTGTTTTGTGCCAAATTTGTTTAGAAATGAAATTGGATCCGGGATGTCCATGCCGTTCGAAGAACGGGTGAAAAACGATTTAAAATGAGAGAGTTATGTCCGTCAGAAGATTGGGGGTTGAATTTGTAAATTTTGCAGCTTTTAACTTAGAAAATTTTTAGCAGAACGACCCTCCGCGCGTAGGTGCACTTGGCGCGTACGCGCCGTTCTTCAAGAAAGCACCATCCACGCGTGCGCGTGGTGTGCGCGGGCGCGTCGATGCGCTGCACCGAATTCCCAGCCATTTTTCCGAGAGTTGTGCCAGTTTTGTGCCTAGGGCACAAATGTATCCACGCGTACGCGTGGCTGACGCGTGCGCGTCGTTTGGCTATTTTTCAACCCGTGCGTCCGCGCGTATGACGCTTGCGCGTCGATGAGTTTTGTGGCCATCCACGCGTGCGCGTGGATTGCGCGTACGTGTGGCCCTGTTTTCATGCCAAAGTTAATTTTTGAGTTTTTAAAGCCAAATCTCATACTTCTAAGCCTCCGATCTCGCCCCTTATGTATTAAATCATTATGATATGCCTAGCAATGAGAAAGGAGCTAGGGGATGTGGTAACTTGCGAGTGAAGCAAGGGGAAAGGTTACGATCAATGATGAACAAAGATGATTATATGAGATATGGAGGATGACGGTGGAAGTACCGTGTATGCCATGAGCCGAAGGGCTATATTTATTGATAAATGGCCGGTTCTTGATTGAACATGAGCTGAATGGCTGAGTTATTGCCGGGTTACGGCAAAGCCATTACTGTTTATGGCCGAGTATAAATGCATATATGATTAATGAATGAATGTGTTAAATGGATAATAATGATAAATGCTGAAATATGATGTGTGACCCCGGGTAGTAGGCAGTGGCGTTGTCCACTTGCTCCGGGTATGAGACGGGAAATGATGTTTATGATAAATGAGTTTAATTATGGAGTTTTGAATAAATGTGTATTTGTGATACCTAGGTAGTAGTAAGGGTGGTGGTTCATCCCGCTTGCTCCAGGTTCATGTTTGAGATTTGATAACAGTGATGATTGTTTCTAAACTGAACGAATGTATGTTTTGAGATCCTGGGTAGTAGCAAGGGTTGTGGTTCGTCCCACTTGCTCCAGGTCAGAGATTGTGACGCCTAGGTAGTAGCGGCAGTAGTGGTGAATCCACTCGCTCCAGGTTGAGCTTTTAAACACCCGCCTGGGTAGTAGCCGCAGTAGTGGTTATTCCACTGGCTCTGGGTTGAGCGGGTAGTAGCAATGGGGTTGTGGCACAAACCTACTTGCTCCGCGATGGGTGTTTCTGTCCAATGGTTAGCTACCAGGACATGTCGGGTTGGCTATATAACCGACAGATGATATCATCGGCCATAGGGCAGGCATTCATCATTTGCATATGTTTGAATTATTTGGGTTTGCCTCTTTGTTTTGGATTTCTACATCATATATGCCATGTTACCTGACTATATGCTACTTGTTCTACTTGTACCATATTTGTGTATTACTTGCCTGTATTGCTTATATATATCTCTTGTTTTTCAGATACAGGCCCAGGTGCTCAAAAGTGAGTTGTGGGTCGTCTAAGAGACGGCGAAGATCTTTATTTTCTCTACCTTGTGTTTTGCTTAGAATCTCTCCACCTTTGTTTTGAAAAGATTATATTATGTATTGAACTCTTTGAATTTGCCTATAGAGGCTCTCATGTTTCCTTCGGGAGAGATTAGGATATACTGTTGTCAACTACTTTCATACTGTACCCTAGCCGGCCTAAACTTCGCGGGTCGCGACTAGTGGCTATTTACTTATGTTATATATATCTATCTGTTATCTATCTCTTAATCTCCTCTACGCCTTGTCCGTATATCATTTTTGGCTTCACGGTTTATCTTTTGTTGTCGAAACGTGAGTGATACGTCTTCGCGATTTTATTTCTACTCTTTTCAGGCTTCTCGATTAATACTCCTTTCGAAATTACCTATATTTAATTATTAAAAATCCATCTGAGAGTCGTACCACCGTAATATCATTAACTTATGACTTGAGCATAAGGATTTGAATATTAGGGTGTTACATAATGGTATCAGAGCAGTTCGTTCTCGTGAGCCTGAGGGATGGAACTGCTTATGCTTCAATGCATACTCTGAGTCTGTGCCTGAGGGAAGCATCGCATTGGTGGCAAGGGGCTCGACGTCTCCTGTAACAGGGGAATGATCTTATCACTTGGGATGCCTTCCAGGTTGAATTCTATAAGAAGTACTTTCCGAATTCCGCCAGGACAGCCAAGGAATTGGAGTTACTGCAGCTAAAGCAAGGTGCTATGTCCGTATCTGAGTATACAGACAAATTTGAGGAGCTATTCAGGTTTTTCCGCATGTGTCAAGGAGCTCCGGGAGACTTTGAGGAATGAAAATGCATTAAGTATGAAGGAGGGCTCCGGAGCGACATCTTAAGTTCAATGGGACCAATGGAGATCTGAACTTTTTCAAAGTTAGTGAATAAGAGCAGAATTGCTGAAGAGTGTGTGAAAAGAAGGGTTGCAGAGAAAGGAAGTCATAGAGAGCACAACCATGGATTCGCACCAAGGGGTCGAGAGTTTAAGGAGAGAGGATACGTACAACATTTTCCCCAAGGACAGACTAACTTTGCGACGAGTGAGGAGTCCTAAAGGAATGGTAAGGGAAAACAGGCAGCGGCTGCTTCTGATGTTTCGAGCTGTCAGAGATGTGGGAGTCATCACCCAAATAGGCCGTGCCGATTGGGGTTAGGTGTATGTTACAAATGCGGGTTACCAGGGCATGTATCAAGAAATTGCCAACAAGGAGAGAGTCAGGATGCGGGCCAATTACGACAGTAAGATTGAGGTAATTGCAATAATCAGGCTTAAAGGACAGTGCATGATTTTATAATACCGCCTGTACAGTAAAACTGGGAATGTCGAGTTTAATATTAGACTGAGGAGCGAACCGGATGGTCCGAGTAAGGATTTGCCTTAATACAAATGGATAAATGCATGTGATGTAAACAATTTTTTTTGTTGTTGAGAATGATGTGTTGTGTTTGTTATGTAGTTGGTTTATTTCTGGATTTTTGGTGAAACGAATTGAACCCGTGACTTTTAGTTCCTTTGATTTAAATAGATAAGGAATGGTCCTAAATGAGGGATTTGGAAACGTTGATTTGAAATGCCAGTTATGCTAAGTTGTGGTTGAGTACTTGAGGAAGTAAGTAATAGAGCTCGTACTAGACGAGCATTTAAATATGATATTTGGATTCAGTGAATTTTTCCGAGTCGGAAAACATAGTTTTCTGCGTAAAAGCGCGCAGTAGAATTTTGACAGGCAGTACCGGCTGAGATCTGTCTAGTACTACAGCTGAGGAAATTGATTATGAGTAAATAAGATTAGGAAATGAGGAATTATAATTAGGGAAGGTAGAAATATCTAAAGTGCGGTTTAGAGCGTTAAACTTAAAGGTTTTAGCCCAAAATTGGGCCAACGGGCAAAAATAAGTGAACCGGGCCTAAGTGGGCCCAAGACCCAACATATATAAACATTAGTTATGAGCATTTCAGCTCATTTTACCCTAAAAAGAAGGGTTGGGGCGCTGAAATTGAGAAGAGAGAAGAGAAGAGAGAAAACCTAACTCTCTTTGATCTTCAAACCACCATAACTTGAGCTACGGAGCTCCGATTGACGAGCCGTTTATGGCCACGCGTCGCTCTTTTCATCCTCTACAATTCTATATAAGTTTTGTGGTGAGTATTCCATTAATCTCTGCCCAGTTTTTGAAATTCCCCACTATTACACGTTTTTGGGTAGTTAGTGTTGAAATCTTGTGATTTTGGGTGTTTAGGGATACTCCAACATGGATTCTAAGTGGGTTCTATCCCTACTTCATATGGGCTGAGGTAAGAAGTGCTCAAACCCTTGTGATTTGGCATTTTTATGAGCCCTAGGTTGATGTATGTATGTGATATTGGTTATGTTAGTGTATTTGGTGATGTTGGTGCACACTAGCCTCCGATCTCGCCCCTTATGTATTAAATCATTATGATATGCCTAGCAATGAGAAAGGAGCTAGGGGATGTGGTAACTTGTGGAATTCTATAAGAAGTACTTTCCGAATTCCACCAGAACAGCCAAGGAATTGGAGTTACTGCAGCTAAAGCAAGGTGCTATGTCCGTATCTGAGTATACAGACAAATTTGAGGAGCTATTCAGGTTTTCCCGCATGTGTCAAGGAGCTCCGGGAGACTTCGAGGAATGAAAATGCATTAAGTATGAAGGAGGGCTCCGAAGCGACATCTTAAGTTTAGTGGGACCAATGGAGATCTGAACTTTTTCAAAGTTAGTGAATAAGAGCAGAATTGCTGAAGAGTGTGTGAAAAGAAGGGTTGCAGAGAAAGGAAGTCATAGAGAGCACAACCAAGGATTCGCACCAAGGGGTCGAGAGTTTAAGGAGAGGATACGTACAACATTTTCCCCAAGGACAGACTAACTTTGCGACGAGTGAGGAGTCCTAAAGGAATGGTAAGGGAAAACGGGCAGCGGCTGCTTCTGATGTTTCGAGCTGTCAGAGATGTGGGAGTCATCACCCAAATAGGCCGTGCCGATTGGGGTTAGGTGTATGTTACAAGTGCGGGTTACCAGGGCATGTATCAAGAAATTGCCAACAAGGAGAGAGTCAGGATGCGGGCCGATTACGACAGTAAGATTGAGGTAATTGCAATAATCAGGCTTAAAGGACAGTGCGTGATTTTATAATACCGCCTGTACAGTAAAACTGGGAATGTCGAGTTTAATATTAGACTGAGGAGCGAACTGGATGGTCCGAGTAAGGATTTGCCTTAATACAAATGGATAAATGCATGTGATGTAAACAATTTTTTTTGTTGTTGAGAATGATGTGTTATGTTTGTTATGTAGTTGGTTGATTTCTGGATTTTTGGTGAAACGAATTGAACCCGTGACTTTTAGTTCCTTTGATTTAAATAGATAAGGAATGATCCTAAATGAGGGATTTGGAAACGTTGATTTGAAATGCCAGTTATGCTAAGTTGTGGTTGAGTACTTGAGGAAATAAGTGATGGAACTAATACTTGACGAGAAATCAAAGTGGCATAGCAGAAGCTTGCTAAAGCGTTAGCATAGTATGGTAATAATAAGGAAAAGTGGGGTATGATTAGAAATGCTTTATGCTTTGAGTACTTAAAAATTTAGTGAGCTTATGCATATAATGATTCTAGATAATTGGAATTAATTGTGACTGTGAGCCTTGATGGTTCTGAAACGGATGAGGAAATTATAGGGAAACCGTGACGGGTGTTAAACTCCAATTTTTGGAGAGGTACTGTTGAAAATTATTCCCCAAAAATTTGAAAGAGCGTTGGTTATGGTTTGAGGATGATTTTTTATATGAGTAACTTTAACAAAAGAGATATGTCTCGAATGCTTTTATAGATTATTAAAGGAAATCGGATTCTTATGATTTTTGTTAAATTGTTATTTCAAACTCATTTGCTTTCTAGAAATGAAAGGGGTTTTTGATTGATGAGTCAGAGACTTTATAACAACAAGTCATGTAGAAATTCAAGGGTTTGAGAATAAGAAAGTAAGTTTGGAGGTTATGCTTGGAGTTGAGTTGTGATTAGTGGTAATTGGCTTGGCAGAGAGAGAGTATAGTGATGGATGGAATTTTCGAGGGCGAAAATTTCGGTTAGGGGGGTTAGAATGTAATACCCGGTCTAACCGAAATTAATTAAATAATAAGTTAAATAAGAGCGAATATGGTTGGAAGATTTGGCAATTGGAATTTGATAATTTAAATATGATATTTAGATTCAGTGAATTTTTCCGAGTCGGAAAACATAGTTTTCTGCGTAAAAGCGCGCAGTAGAATTTTGACCGGCAGTACCGGCTGAGATCTGTCTGGTACTACAGCTGAGAAAATGGATTATGAGTAAATAAGATTAGGAAATGAGGAATTATAATTAGGGAAGGTAGAAATATCTAAAGTGCGGTTTAGAGCGTTAAACTTAAAGGTTTTAGCCCAAAATTGGGCCAACGGGTAAAAATAAGTGAACCGGGCCTAAGTGGGCCCAAGACCCAACATATATAAACATTAGTTATGAGCATTTCAGCTCATTTTAC
>NC_029785.2:6862850-6863387 GCF_000816755.2 Arachis ipaensis
TTCCTGACTAAGATTTACAAAATAACCATAGATTGCTTCAATCCAACAATCTCTGTGGGATTCGACCCTTACTCACGTAAGATATTACTTGGACGACCCAGTGCACTTGCTGGTTAGTAGTACGAGTTGTGAAAAGTGTGATTCACAATTCGTGCACCAAGTTTTTGGCGCCGTTGCCGGGGATTGTTCGTGTTTGAACAACTGACGGATTGTTTTGTTGCTTAGATTAGGAAAAATTTTTCTTTTTTTTGGTTTAGAGTCTTTTATTATTTATCCTTTGTTAAAACACTTTAAATTTATAACTCAGTTAGTTAGAGCGTGGTGTTTATGTTCATGATAATTGGCTATCATATTTTTTAAAACCTTTTTCAAAAATAATTTTTCTATTAAATCCTGTGCCAAACTTTAAGTTTGGTGTTTTCAAAAATAATCTTTCTTAAAATAAGGTCCCATAACTCATTTGGCTAGAACATTAATTTGATTGGGTTAGAATCTTTTATACTCTTTTCAAAACCTTCTTTTTCAAAAATATTTTTT
>NC_029785.2:6863578-6866438 GCF_000816755.2 Arachis ipaensis
TTAAAAAAAAAATTTATTTCAAAATTCAAATTCTTTTTAGTTATTTTATTTTATTTAAGTATTTACTTCTTATAAAATAAAATAAATAAAAAGGTAAATCAGTCCAAGTTATATCCATAGATCCATCATGGACATAAGTGGAGATGGACAGTCCAGGAGGACTTTGGGGTCATATTCTAACCCCTCTACTGCTTCGTATGGGAGTAGCATATGCATAACCTCTATTGGAGTTAGTAGCTTTGAGTTGAATCCTCAGCTCATTATCATGGTGCAGCAAAGTTGTCAGTATTCCGGTCTTCCACAGGAAGAACCTATAGAGTTTCTGGCACAGTTTCTACAGATTGCTGACACAGTACATGATAAGGAAATAGATCAGGATGTCTACAGACTATTACTGTTTCCATTTGCTGTAAAAGATCAAGCTAAGAGGTAGTTAAATAACCAACCCAAGGCCAGCATAAGGACATGGAAACAGCTGACAGAAAAATTCCTGAATCAATATTTCCCTCCAAAAAGGATGACACAGCTGAGGCTGGATATCCAAGGCTTTAAACAAGGAGATAATGAATCTCTTTATGATGCCTGGGAGAGATATAGAGAGATGCTACGAAAATGCCCCTCTGAAATGTTTTCAGAGTGGGTTCAGTTAGACATCTTCTACTATGGGCTTGCAGAAGGAGCTCAGATGTCTTTAGATTACTCAGCTGGTGGATCTATCCATATGAGAAAGACAATCGAAGAGGCTCAAGAGCTCATTGAAAGAAGAGGTTAAAACAGTAACTGCTGAATTCTGTATCTAAGCAGCAACCCTTCCATGAATGAAGAGGTTAAAACAGTAACTGCTGAATTCAGTACTGTAAAATAAGCTGCTGAATTCAATCAGCAATTAGATTTGCTAACAAAGCAGCTAGCCGAATTCAAAGACAGGTTACAGGAGACAAGGATGGCTAATATACATATGGAAGAACAGTTTAAGCAAACAAAGCAGCAGCTATCAAAGCAAATAGCAGAAGAATGCCAAGCAGTTCAATTAAGAAGTGGGAAAACATTAAATACCCCACCTCAAGGCATCAAAAATTCAAGAAATGAGCAACCCACCAAAGATTCCCCTGAGGACAGTAAGAGCCCAGGGAAAAATAATTCTGGCACTAAAACGCCAGAAAATAGGTGGAAGGCTGGCGCTGAACGCCCAGACCATGCCCAAAACTGGCGTTCAGCGCCAGAAAAAAGGCAAGATTGGCGTTCAACGCCAGAAATGGGCAAGAATCTGGCGTTGAACGCCCAATTGGTGCAAAATCCAGCGCTGAACACCCAATAGGGGCACATTTCTGGCGTTCAGGCGCCAGGAACAGACAGTGAGTTGGCGTCTAACGTCACTCCAGCTTCTGACTCTGGTACTCAAATGCCAATGAGGGATCAGACACACACAAGTGCTGACAACAAACCCTCTAAAAAGGCTTCTTTAACCACTAAGGTTGAGGAATATAGTCCAGCTAAAGACAATAAAGAAGCGCTTGCTGGGAGGCAACCCAGCCATAGGGCATCAATCCTCTAAGCATTTTTGCCCTATTTTTATTTTTATTTGTTTATATAAAGTTCACTGACACTAAGGTAAAAAATCATTTGCATAAGTTTACAGGGTTACAGAAGGAATCTACACACAAAACAGAGATAGGGAGCTTACTGGCAAGAAAACGCCAGTGAAGGCCATTTTGGGCGTTCAGCGCCCAAAATGGGCATCCAGTGGGCGCTGAACGCCAGTAAGGATAGCTATCTGGCATTCAACGCCAGAAAAGGGCAACAACTGGGCGTTGAACGCCTAGGAGAGCAGCAGTTGGGCGTTGAACGCCCAAAACAGGCAGTGTTTGGGCGTTCAAACGCCAGGATGGTGGGGAGGAGCTCTCCTTCTACCCATCTCCTTCTTTTTCCTTTGCTTGAGGACAAGCAAAGCTCTAAGTTTGGTGTGCTTATCCGTGATCACTAAGATCATGGCCCCTAGAGGAACATCCACTTCCCAAACCTCAAGGTTGTTGAGTTCTAATCTTAGCCTTAACTCTGTGATAACTGTTCTTATTTTAATTTTACCTTAGGAGTCATATAGTAGTAATTAGTATCTATTTTGATTTTATCTCCAATTAAGCTATAGTTTATTTTTCTCATCATCAGCAAACATGAATAAAGTAGTAGATCTTTTGAATAAGAAGCAATAAAATTTCGAGTTTTAATAAGAGAAATTCTAATTAGTTAAATGTGGTGGCAATGCTGAACAGCCAAGGAATTAGAGTTACTGCAGCTAAAGCAAGGTGCTATGTCCGTATCTGAGTATACAGACAAATTTGAGGAGCTATTCAGGTTTTCCCGCATGTGTCAAGGAGCTCCGGGAGACTTCGAGGAATGAAAATGCATTAAGTATGAAGGAGGGCTCCGGAGCGACATCTTAAGTTTAGTGGGACCAATGGAGATCTGAACTTTTTCAAAGTTAGTGAATAAGAGCAGAATTGCTGAAGAGTGTGTGAAAAGAAGGGTTGCAGAGAAAGGAAGTCATAGAGAGCACAACCAAGGATTCGCACCAAGGGGTCGAGAGTTTAAGGAGAGAGGATACGTACAACATTTTCCCCAAGGACAGACTAACTTTGCGACGAGTGAGGAGTCCCAAAGGAATGGTAAGGAAAAGCGGGCAGCGGATGCTTCTGATGCTTCGAGCTGTCAGAGATGTGGGAGTCATCACCCAAATAGGCCGTGCCGATTGGGGTTAGGCGTATGTTACAAGTGCGGGTTACCAGGGCATGTATCAAGAAATTGCCAACAAGGAGAGAGTCAGGATGCGGGCCGATTGCGACAGTAAGATTGAGGTAATTGC
>NC_029785.2:6869081-6870613 GCF_000816755.2 Arachis ipaensis
CTCGCCCCTTATGTATTAAATCATTATGATATGCCTAGCAATGAGAAAGGAGCTAGGGGATGTGGTAACTTGCGAGTGAAGCAAGGGGAAAGGTTACAATCAATGATGATCAAAGATGATTATATGAGATATGGAGGATGACGGTGGAAGTACCGTGTATGCCATGAGCCGAAGGGCTATATTTATTGATAAATGGCCGGTTCTTGATTGAACCATGAGCCGAATGGCTGAGTTATTGCCGGGTTACGGCAAAGCCATTACTGTTTATGGCCGAGTATAAATGCATATATGATTAATGAATGAATGTGTTAAATGGATAATAATGATAAATGCTGAAATATGATGCGTGACCTGCGTCGTTTGGCTATTTTTCAACCCGTGCGTCCGCGCGTCGATGAGTTTTGTGGCCATCCACGCGTGCGCGTGAAGTGCGCGTACGCGTGGCCCTGTTTTCATGCCAAAGTTGAATTTTGAGTTTTTAAAGCCAAATCTCATACTTCTAAGCCTCCGATCTCACCCCTTATGTATTATATCATTATGATATGCCTAGCAATGAGATAGGAGCTAGGGGATGTGGTAACTTGCGAGTGAAGCAAGGGGAAAGGTTACAATCAATGATGATCAAAGATGATTATATGAGATATGGAGGATGACGGTGGAAGTACCGTGTATGCCATGAGCCGAAGGGCTATATTTATTGATAAATGGCCGGTTCTTGATTGAACCATGAGCCGAATGGCTGAGTTATTGCCGGGTTACGGCAAAGCCATTACTGTTTATGGTCGAGTATAAATGCATATATGATTAATGAATGAATGTGTTAAATGGATAATAATGATAAATGCTGAAATATGATGTGTGACCCCGGGTAGTAGGCAGTGGCGTTGTCCACTTGCTCCGGGTATGAGACGGAAAATGATGTTTATGATAAATGAGTTTAATTATGGAGTTTTGAATAAATGTGTATTTGTGATACTTGGGTAGTAGTAAGGGTGGTGGTTCATCCCGCTTGCTCCAGGTTCATGTTTGAGATTTGATAACAGTGATGATTGTTTCTAAACTGAACGAATGTATGTTTTGAGATCCTGGGTAGTAGCAAGGGTTGTGGTTCGTCCCACTTGCTCCAGGTCAGAGATTCTGATGCCTAGGTAGTAGCGGCAGTAGTGGTGAATCCACTCGCTCTAGGTTGAGCTTTTAAACACCCGCCTGGGTAGTAGCCGCAGTAGTGGTTATTCCACTGGCTCTGGGTTGAGCGGGTAGTAGCAATGGGGTTGTGGCTCAAACCTACTTGCTCCGCGATGGGTGTTTCTGTCCAATGGTTAGCTACCAGGACATGTCGGGTTGGCTATATAACCGACAGATGATATCATCGGCCATAGGCAGGCATTCATCATTTGCATATGTTTGAATTGTTTGGGTTTGCCTCTTTGTTTTGGATTTCTACATCATATATGCCATGTTACATGACTATATGCTACTTGTTCTACTTGTACCATATTTGTGTATTACTTGCCTGTATTGCTTGTGTTTGT
>NC_029785.2:6874111-6880409 GCF_000816755.2 Arachis ipaensis
CTATTTACTTATGTTATATATATCTATCTGTTATCTATCTCTTAATCTCCTCTACGCCTTGTCCGTATATCGTTTTCGGCTTCACGGTTTATCTTTTGTTGTCGAAACGTGAGTGATACGTCTTCGCGATTTTATTTCTACTCTTTTCAGGCTTCTCGATTAATACTCCTTTCGAAATTACCTATATTTAATTATTAAAAATCCACCTAAGAGTCGTACCACCGTAATATCATTAACTTATGACTCGAGCATAAGGATTTGAATATTAGGGTGTTACAAATTACGAACCAACAATATATGATAATAATCAATTTATATTCCAACAAAGCAGTTAAAACTTGATTATTCTAATTATAAGTTATTAAATATAATATTAAAATTTAATAGCATAAAATATTTTAAATTGGTGACTAAATTGAATGATAATTAAATTAGTTTCCAACTTTTATTTAATAATCAATTTGGTCTATAAATAGAGAAAATAATCAAATTGATCATATAATTTTATCTAATGATCAAACCCTCCTATGTAAAGTTAAATTTTTTTTTTTTGCCAAATAAGGTTAGTTAATGACATATCTCATATTATAAATTAATTAATGATAAAATGTAATTAATTACTTTCATATTTTTTAAAGTAAAAATTTAACACAATTATAAGTGAAACATGTTATAAAAAATGAAATAAAATAGAAAATACAAAACACAAAACAATAAACAAAATAGAATAAAAGCTAAATGACGAATTTATAATGTACTTATACATACTCTATCTTATATTCATTTTTTTTAAGTATAATATCTACACTATTAATCCCAGATTATTCATTCATTTAAATAAATTATTATATTTTTTATTTTTTAAATTCACTAACACATTCACAAAAAATAAGAGAAAACTTAATATATTTTTATTCATATGAAATTTGTAATATTTCATGAATTTAGTAAAAATTTTGACTAATTAAATTTTTATTCAAATTTACTTTAAATTCTTTAAGTTTAGTCATCAACTTAAAGTTTTCAATTTATTTATGATTCTTCGTGATTCATGAATGTTATGTTGTCTTACACTAAAAAAATAATTTACATTCTTATAGTTTCTGTTATTTAGGATGTAATTTAGTTTTCAAATTCAATTAAATTTGATTTCAAATTTTTTCAATGTTCTAGTGTGAATACCAAATTTTGTCCGATCCAAGATAATATTTCCAAAAAAAAAAAGAGTGGTTGATAATTTAGTTTGCACTTATTATTCTGTATAAAAAAAATTCAGTTCTATCGATACCAAAAATATAAAAAAAATGGAAGAAAAATATAAGAAGTCTGTCCAATAAAGCCCATTATTCCTGAAGACCAAAAACGAAGGCTCAAGATTTTTTATTGGACTTCAACAAAATTGCTTCTGTGACATACAATCAACAAACATGCAAATTAAACTTGTGGAGGCCATGGGAGCTTGTCTCTTGGTGCAAGAATTAAACGCTTTGAGAGAGAATATCAGATTGGGATTTGGGTTTGGACGGGTTGGATTATGGGTTTTGGATAGGATTTGGGCTTAGCCCTAAATTGTCAAAAAAAAACTGTTGCATGCATTATGATTGCCCTAAATATGTCCAAAAAAAAAAACCTGTTGCATGCATTATGATTATGATTAAGTAGTACAACACAAAAGAAAAGTAATAAGATATGATAGCAAGAGAAGAAGAACATCAATAATGAAATTATCCGTTGAACGAAGGTATAAAGCATCAGCGCCCACTTCTTAACCTGTCAAAAAGTTTTAAATAAACAAAGAAATGAGCTGGAAGATATGGGAGTACAATCATGTCAAATATTTTTTATGTTCTATAAATTCTTAAGAAGCATCAAAAGCAAAGGGGAGGGCCAAAAATTAAAAAATATATAAAAGCCAAAAATTAGAAAATACATAAAAGTAAAGGAACTTATGAAACGAATTTTTTTTTACTAAACAAAAATATTTTTGCAGAGAATACCACAGTTAAGACAAAAAAAATTAAGTCGAAGAAGAGAAGTGATACTTCAAAAACTGAAGCAAAATAGACGGATGCAATATTAGGTATATTTTAAAATTTTGAACGCATTTTTTTTCAATTTTTTTTCATTTTATCATGTAATATTCATTAAAAGAAAATTCATCGGTTCACCTATAAAAAAAAAGAGTTTAGCTAATATGTATTCTAAAGATACATAATAAATTTATTATTAATGAAAAATTTTAAATATTTTCATTTAATAATTATAAAAAATACATTAAAAATTTAAATGAAAAAAGGACAAATACGTTATTGACTTTTTTATATTAGGTAATTTTGAACGCATTTTTTTTCAATTTTTTTTCATTTTATCATGTAATATTCATTAAAAGAAAATTCATCGGTTCACCTATTTCACCTATAGAGTTTAGCTAATATGTATTCTAAAGATACATAATAAATTTATCATTAGTAAAAAATTTTAAATTAGAGATATACGGGTATCACGTTGATAAAGAACCAATAAAATTTTGGTACTTGTATAATATGTTGATAAAATAAATAAAAATAATATAAAATTTTAATTAAATTAATATTAAGTATTAGAAGGCCAAAATTCACTTTTAATTTTAAATCACTATTTATGATATATAGTCTCACTGTACAAATATTTTTGTAAGACCAAAATAAAATGAAACTAGAACTAATATTAAAAATGCTCTCATAATTAATTATAAACATTCAACAATAATATATACAACTAAGTACAAATAATTAAGTTACAATATTTAAATAATGTTACGTCAAAATATTTAAAATTAACTCTAATTGGTAAATTTATTTTAGTTATTATATATCTTCTTCATAATTGTATTTTATTGGAAATATATTTTAAAAGTTATCATTAATGTGTTTGCATGTACACCACGTAGGCACGTACCTATTAATTTGATCTTTCTTATCTTTGGAGTTATCGGTCAAAATTATTGTTCCAAAGCATGTGTCTTACTTTTCCCAGATTCTCCAAAAACGAAGGCTCGGGACAAAACTTGCTTCCGTGACATCCAATCAACAAACATGCAAATTAAACCTGCTGCATGCATTATGATCATGAATTCATGATTAAGTAATACACTACAAAAGAAAAATAACAAGATATAATAGCAAGAGAAGAAGAAGAACGTCAATAATAAAATTATCCACTTTAATGAAGGTATAAAGCATTATCAACGGTCACTTTTTAATCTATCAGAAGTTTTTAAATAGGAAAATCATGAGGAGCTAATGGAATATTTATATAATGTGTGTAATGGAAGATTAGAGAGTATTAGAGATATAATTATTAGTGTTATCTTTTGTCATTAACTGAAGTTTTTGGGATGAGTAGTATCATGACATGGTATAAAAATTCTGAATCTAAAAGATCAAGAGTTCAATTAGTTTAAGTTTTTGAAAAAATGTTTATTACAGTCCTATCAAATATCTTTCATGCTCTATAAATTCTTAAAAGCATCACAAACAAAGGAGAGGGCCAAAAATTAGAAAATACATAAAAGCAAAACAACTTAAGAAGCCAATTATTTTTACTACATAAAAAATATTTCTGCAGAGAATATATCACAGTTAATACAAAAAAAATAAGTTGGAGAAGAAAAGTGATACTTCAAAAACTGAAGCAAAATAGATATATTCAATATTAGATATATTATGAGTTAACATATTTATTTTTGTCTTTTTTTTCTTTCTTGGATTGTCCGTCAAAGCATGCATCTCTCTTTTCAAGTTTTCTGTTAGTTTCCCAGATTCCCTTATTTGTCATTTAGCATATAAATTATTATTATTATATATTATTATTTGTGACGGTACCTTGGAATTTGGGATTACTATAAGATAGAACAACGGATTTTGATGACATTTTGACCCGTTTGTATTTTTTTATTCTTTTTTTTTTTGTGTGAGTTAACATATATAAATGAATAAAATAATTAAAAAAAGGGGTCAGAAGTAAATAAATAACAAGCTCCAGTTTATAATTAAACAATACATTTTTTTCTACTATTTATTAGGGATATCACTGGGTTTAGTTTAGTTTTTCTCATAGATATATTATGTTCGTTCAGAAAAAAAAAAAGCCAGTTTCTTAAATTTTTGCCCTTATTTGTTATTCTTGTGTAAATAATATCCTTTCATTGCAATTTGTAAAAAAAAACAAAAAACAAAAAACAAAAAAAAAATATAAATACTATTTAAATCATAATAATTCGTATATTAGAAAGGTTACCGTTTTAAAAATGGATGTGTTAAAGATAACTTTTTTATTTTATGAATTAATTTTTGTTATTAAGTTAAATACACTCAATTTTAATCTTTTATTTTATTTGTAAATATATATGAAAGAATTTGTCTAAATGAAAGAAATATATAATGACGTAAGTTTTGTAATTCTTAATTAAAATTCCGAACCAATAATATATGATAATAATCAATTTATATTCCAATAAAGCAGTTAAAATTTGATTATTCTAATTGTAAGTTATTAAAAATAATATTAAAATTTAATAGCATAAAATATTTTAAATTGGTGACTAAATTGAATAATAATTAAATTAGTTGCCAACTTTTATCTAATAATCAATTTGGTTTATAAATAATAGAAAAAATAATTAAATTGATCTTATAATTTTTATCTGATGATCAAACCCTCCTAATTAAGCTCTATTTTTTTTCCTAAATAAGGTTAGTTAATGAGTAATGACATATCTCATATTATCAATTAACTAATGCACTACACCATATCCGATAAATAACAGCGGTTATGTACAGGATTAACAGTGGTTTTTAACCGCTGCCAAACGGATAGATATCTATTTGAATTTTGTTGCAAGTATTTATAAGTGAATAAGG
This sequence comes from Arachis ipaensis, assembly GCF_000816755.2. Lineage (NCBI taxonomy): Eukaryota > Viridiplantae > Streptophyta > Magnoliopsida > Fabales > Fabaceae > Arachis > Arachis ipaensis. The sequence goes on from NC_029785.2 coordinate 6,879,013, forward strand.
CATAGAATAATAAAAATAAAAAAAATGAATGTGAGAAATAGGAAAGAAGGCACACGATTTAATGTTCCAAAGATAAATGGAGTTTTAAAATTTTGTAACTAAAAGAAAGAATGAAAGTTTGCATTTAAAATTTTAAAAATTCTTAAATGCGAAGAAAGAGAATTTCTTTTTCTTTTATTAATTTTTGTTTTATTTTGAGCTAAATCCATTAGTATTTTAGTATTGGATCATCAAAACACATTTTATTTTTTGTTGTCACAAACCCATTTTAAGTTGGAATTAATTTTTTTATTTAAAATTGTAGGGGGTTAAAATTAAAAATTGTGCGACAGTAATAAATTAAAGAAAAAAATATAATTTTATGATTTTTTATTTAAAATTTATTTGGATTAAGAATTTTTTTTGTTTTATTATTTTTGTTTTGGGCCATTTTATTTTGAAATTGATATTGAACTATTATAATAAAAACATAAAAGGAAAACAAAAAACTAATAAAATAAGAATATTTTTTTATAATTAATTTTAAAAGACTAAAATATCATTTAAAATTAAGATTATTTAATTTGAATTAAAAATACAATTTAATTTTTAAAAAGTAACATATTTTTAGTTAATTTTTAAAATACACAAATGTCCTTTTAAAATTAAAGTTGTTTGATTATTTTAAATATTAAAAAATTATATTTGAATTTAGAATAATAAAATTACCACTTTTGAGGATTAATTTTAAAATATATATTTAAAGATTAATTAACAAAATAAAGAAATCTTTTTAATATTAATGTGTTTAAAAGATATTTAAAATATCCTATTTAGGATATATGTTGAAAGGACTAAAATGTTTTTTTGGAATAAGTGTTATTTAATGGAATTAAGATGTTTAAAATTAAATTTGATTTTAAATAACTAAAATATAATTTTAATAAAAATGTTAAAACAAGTCTAAACGAATCGCTAAAAAGATAAAATGGATTAAAATTTGATGTTCGTCACACAAAAAAAATTTAGCAAATCACATCATCAAACTTGCGAAATTTTATCGAAATTAAACGAGATAAATCAGCTATTAGATCAGAATTTTTTTTAATAAAATACTGATGATATATACACATACAAATAAAATTATGATCTACAAACACAGACCTTTCTCTTGTTTTTCGATTATTCGTTTAATTTATTTTATTTTCTATTTTTTATTAGTTTTTTTTAGCACTTCCACATATATGTGGTCTTGTTTCTTAAATAAATATTTTTTTTTATCACAAAACTATGTTTTTGTTTGTGTTATATTGTATTGTAAATATTGTTATTGTTTTAAAGTTGTTAAAGTTGTTAAATTAATTTAAAATTAATATTTTTATTATTTGTAGTAGTTTGAGAATAGATATTATGATAAT
>NC_029785.2:6880562-6883609 GCF_000816755.2 Arachis ipaensis
AGCTAACATTTTAAATTCATTTTATCTTGACGGGTCGAATCAACCTGCTTTATTGTCTATAGATAAATATTAACGAGAAACAATTTACTTCGCCATTCTTAATTTTTAGGTAACTATAAGATAAAAAAAATATTTAATATACAATCAAGGTTTTTGTGTTATTAAATTAGAATGATTCGATTTACTATTAATACAACATATACATGATAAATCGAATAAAATTATATTAATGTCCTAAAATTGAATTGGGTTATATGCATGTCTCCTTTACAACTCTATGTAAATTAAATATAATTGATTCGATTTACCATGTATATATTGTACTAGTAATAAAACAAATCAATTTGATTTATATGTAAATATGGTAAATCAAACCAATTAGGTTCAATTTACATAAAATTATAAACAAGACAAGTATATAACCCAATTCAATTTAGGACATTGTTATAATTTTGACATGGATTTATTTTATAGGTGTGAATTACTCTTTTATTTAATTTTAAAATTAGTTTAATTATAAAAAGAAAAAAATATACCATTTTAGGATTATAATTTAATTATTTTAAGATTAATCTTGAAAAGTCAAAATACCTTTTAGGATTAATGTCATTTAATGAATTTAGAATACTAAAATTTAAGTTTGATTTTAAAGGACTAAAATACACTTTTAGATAATTTTAAAATAAAAAATAGCAACTATATAATTAAGTTTGTTTTATTGAATTAGAAAGAAAAAATTGGATTTGATTTTAATAAATTGAAATATAATACTAAATTTAAGTTTGATTTTAAAGGACTAAAATACACTTTTAGGTAATTTTAAAATAAAAAATAGCAACTATATAATTAAGTTTGTTTTATTGAATTAGAAAGAAAAAATTGAATTTGATTTTAATAAATTGAAATATAATATTTAATATTAAATTCAAACAATAAAAACTATTTTAGAATTAATTAAGTTTATTTAAATGAATTAAAAAATATAATTTTGAATTAAAATCTCCATTAGAGTTGATTTATGAAATAAAACCGATATTACCTTAGAGATACGGGTATCACGTTGATAAAAAACCAATAAAATTTTGGTATTTGTATAATATGTTGATAAAATAAATAAAAATAATATAAAATTTTAATTGAATTAATATTAAGTATTAGAAGACCAAAATTCACTTTTAATTTTAAATAATTAAATCACTATTTATGATATATAGTCTCACTGTACAAATATTTTTGTAAGACCAAAATAAAATAAAACTAGAACTAATATTAAAAATGCTCTCATAATTAATTATAAACATTCAACAATATATACAACTAAGTACAAATAATTAAGTTACAATATTTAAATAATGTTACATCAAAATATTTAAAATATTTTTAATTGTCTAAAATATCATGTAAATAATCAACTTATTAAATTAAATTTAGATTATAGCCTATAGGATTTAATTGGTAAATTTATTTTAGTTATTATATATCTTCTTCATAATTGTATTTTATTGAAAATATATTTTAAAAGTTATCATTAATGTGTTTGCAGATTACCTAAACAAATTTGAAAAGATTGTTGACATTCTCTTCATATTGTGTAGTTAAGGAGGGCACAAGAAGTCATCAATACAATACAGGTGTCATAATAAAGTAGTGCATGTACATCACGTACCTATTTATTTTAAAAAAAGAAAAGTCTAGGAGACAATAACTTTATTAAATTCTGACTAGTATGTAACCAGCAAAGAAAAATGAATCATTAGATGAAATCTCACACCAATCTCACACCATTAAAATCATCATTAATGACTATAATAATGGCTATTTGATGGCTACAAAACACAAAAATTACTGCTCTCTAACATTCCTCTTTATTTTATCTTTCTTTTCTTTGGAGTTATCGGTCAATTATTGTTCCAAAGCATGTGTCTTACTTTTCCCAGATTCTCCAAAAACGAAGGCTCAAGACAAAAATTGCTTCTGTGACATCCAATCAACAAACATGCAAATTAAACCTGCTTCATGTATTATGATCATGATTAAGTAATACACTACAAAAGAAAAATAACAAGATATAATAGCAGGAGAAGAAGAAGAACGTCAATAATAAAATTATCCACTTTAATGAAGGTATAAAGCATCAACGGTCGGTCACTTTTTAATCTATCAAAAGTTTTTAAATAAATGAAGAAATGAATTAGAAGATATCGGAGTACAATCATATCAAATATCTTTCATGCTCTATAAATTCTTAAAAGCATCACAAGCAAAGGCTGGCCAAAAATTAGAAAATACATAAAAGCAAAAGAACTTAAGCGAATTTTTTTTTACTACATAAAAAATATTTTTGCAGAGAATATCACAGTTAATACAAAAAAATAAGTTGGAGAAAAAAAAAGTGATACTTCAAAAACTGAAGCAAAATAGACATGTTCAATATTAGCTATATTTTAAATTTCTGAACGCAATTTTTTTTTCAATTTTTTTTCTTCATGTTATCATGTAATGATGTAATATTCATAAAAAAAAAGTCATCAGGTCACCCATAAAAAAAAGATTTAGCTAATATATGCCTTAAATATACATGATAAATTGATCAATAATAAAAAATTTTAAATATTTTTATTTAATGACTACAAAATAAATACATTGAAAATTTAAATGAAAAAATAACAAATTGTTGTGATAAGTATTGGTGTGGATGCCCATTTTTAATGAAACTCCCTTTACCAAGGATGACTTTATTAAATGGAGGTTGAAAATGAATACATTTTACATGTATAAATAGAAGGCATCCTCTGATGCATTTCACACACTACAATCAATAAAAAATTTTTCTCTCTATTTAGGTTGTCTATATACAAAACTCTTCCTCTCTTTCTTTCTTTCATACGTTAATATATATATATATATATATAAATATATAAGTATCATCTCTTTTATATTGAGATAGTAATTGTGTTTAATATTGTTATCTAATTATATTTCTGTTTGTTACCTCTTCCTTATTTATTTATTTAGTTATTTTATAACAAATTTGAATAATGACAAGG
>NC_029785.2:6884804-6906263 GCF_000816755.2 Arachis ipaensis
TTATTTATTTATTTAGTTATTTTATAACACGTTATCAGCACGAGACTCTGATCAAATTTTAGGAAGACTTCAGGTAACAAATTTTTATTATGTTGAAACTCTTTCATCTTGAATATAATGCTCTTGATATATTTGGAAATAATTATTTATCATGGATACTAGATGTTAAAATCCATCTTGATTCAATGGATCTTAGAGATACCATTAAGGCTGAAAATAATACATCCCAGAAGGATATAGCCAAAGCCATAATTTTTCTTCGTCGTCATCTTGAAGTATGATTGAAAAATGAATATCCCACATTAAAAGATCCTGCAGATCTGTAGAAAGACCTTGAAGAAAGGTACAATTATGTGATACTTCCTCAAGCCCGATATGTTAGAGAAAATTTTTTCGACATTCCATGCTTTGAAAGTGCTCCTGCAACAGCAATATCGAGAAAAATGATTTAAAAATATTTTGAGCTAATTTCTTGCTTTCTTGTTGTTGAACGCAACAATGAATTGCTCTTAAGAAATCATGAAGCGCGCCCGGATGGCGCCGCCCCATTTTCTGAAGCAAAGGCGGCAAATTATAGCCCCAGAAGAGGTAAATGGCAATATTTTGATAACAAGAAAAAATATGGAAGGAAAAAAAATTATGATCACAAGAAAAGATCTCACCAGAAGTGGGATAAAGAAAGAAACAATGGGTAAAGTAAATCAATTGAGGATAAATGCTTCCGTTGTGGTGGAAAGGGCCATTGGTCACGTACCTGTCGTACCCCAAGGCACCTAGTTGATCTTTATCAAGTATCCTTGAAAAAGGATGACAAAGGAAAGGAAACAATTTTTGTTTCAAATTATGAAAATTCCACCACTCATTATGATGTATCTAATTTCTTTAAGGATTCTAAAGAAAATATTGGCTATTTGATCAATGATGGAATAGTTTGATATATGTATGTGTTTGTTAAGTATTTATGTGAATAATTTTACTGTGCATGTACTTCTACTCATTTTATTATTATTATCTTTTGTTTTTGAAGAAAAATGGCAAGGACATATTCTGAAGATATTTGCCTTGCGGATAGTGCGAGTTCACACACTATTCTTAAAAGTAATATATATTTTACCCATCTTGTGCCAAAAGATGAATATGTTAATACTATTATTGGCTCGGGCAATGTGATAGAAGGCTCCGGAAGAGCTATAATTTTATTTCCTGGAGGAACAAAATTTATAATAAATAATGCACTATTATCTACCAAGTCCCTGAGGAACTTGTTGAGTTTCAAAGATATTCGCCGAAATGGATATCATATTGAAACAATGAATGAGGGAAATCATGAGTATTTATGTATCACAACTCATGATTTAAATAAAAAGGTTATATTAGAAAAGTTACCCTCACTTTCATCTGGATTGTATTATACCAAGATTAGTGCAATTGAATCACATGCCATTGTAAACCAGAAGTTTACTAGCCCAAATGAATTCATAACTTGGCATGATAGATTGAGTCATTCGGGAACAACCATGATGAGGAGAATTATTGAAAACTCTCATGGACATTCACTAAAGAACCAAAAGATTCTTAAATCTAGTGAATTTTGTTATGCTGCATGTTCTCAAGGGAAGTTAATTTTAAGGCCATCACCAGTAAAGATTGGATTTGAGTCCTTTGAATTCCTAGAAAGGATTCAAGGTGATATATGCGGACCTATTCATCCACCATGTGGATCTTTTAGACATTTTATGGTCCTGATAGACGCATCTTCGAGATGGTCACATGTGTGCTTATTATCTTCTCGCAACCTGGCGTTTGCGAGATTACTGGCTCAAATTATTCGATTAAAAGCATAATTTTCAGAAATCCAATCAAAGCAATTCGTCTTGATAATGCTGGTGAATTTACTTCCCAAACTTTTGATGCTTATTGTATGGCTAATGGAATAAGTATTGAACATCCAGTAGCTTATGTTCACACACAAAATGGGTTAGTAGAATCACTTATTAAGCGCCTCCAATTAATTGCTAGACCCTTGCTTATGAGAACAAATCTCCCAACCTCGGTTTGGGGGTATGCTATTTTACATGACGCAGCACTTATTCGTTTGAGGCCAACGAGTTACCATCAGTTTTCTCCTATGCAATTAGCTTTTGGCCAGTAGCCAAATGTCTCTCATTTAAGAATATTTGGGTGTGCGATATATGTTCCCATTGCACCACCTAATCGCACTAAAATGGGACCCCAAAGAAAATTGGGGATATATGTTGGATATGATTCTCCCTCTATAGTGAGGTATCTTAAGATACAAACGGGAGATGTATTTAAAGCCCAGTTTGTGAATTGTCATTTGATGAATTAAAATTTTCAACATTAGGGGGGAGAGAATAAGCTTCCTGAAAAGGAACTTAATTGGAATGCATCATCGTTGATGCATTTAGATCCTCGATCAGGGCAATGTGAACTAGAAGTTCAAAAGATTATACATTTACAAAGAATAACAAATGAATTGCCTGATGCATTTTTCGATACAAAGAGGATAACCAAATCTTATATACCAGCAGAAAATGCCCCAATTCGAATTGATGTCCCAGTAGGACAAGTAGCCACTAAAGCAAATTCACGCCAGAAGCGTGGCAGGGCGGAAAATGTCCCAATTCGAATTGATGTCCCAGTAGGACAAACAGCCACTGAAGCAAATACACGCCAGAAGCGTGGCAGGCCTGTCGGTTCCAAAGATAAAAATTCTCGAAAGAGAAAAGAGGTAAATACTATTCCTGTTGAAAAAGACACAGTAAAGACACCTGCAGTTGTCCAAAATTCTGATATAACGCCAGCAGACGTTCAGGTACCTGAAAATTGTGAAAATGACGAGATCTCAATAAATTATGTCTTTACAGGAGAGAGATTGGACCAAAATAAGACAATTGTCAATGAAATATTTGCATATAATGTGGCATTAAATATCATGCATGAAAGTAAGGATCTTGAACCAAGATCAGTCGAAGAATGTCGACAAAGGAATGATTGGCCAAAATGGAAAGAAGCCATGAAGGCTGAATTAGACTCACTTGCAAAACGTGAAGTCTTCGGACCTGTAGTCCGTACACCTGAAGATGTAAAACCTGTTGGATACCGATGGGTATTTGTGAGAAAACGAAATGAGAAAAATGAAGTTGTGCGTTATAAAGCCCGACTTGTGGCACAAGATTTTTCACAAAGGCCCGATATAGATTATGAAGAAACCTATTCCCCTGTAGTGAATGCAATAACATTACGTTATTTGGTCAGTTTATCTGCATATCATAAACTGCATATGCATTTAATGGATGTGGTAACAGCCTATTTATACGGCTCATTAGATCGAGATATCTATATGAAAGTCCCTGAAGGACTAAAGATATCTAAACCATCCAATGAATATTCACAAGGATTATACTCAGTTAAATTGTAAAGATCTTTATATGGTCTAAAGCAATCTGAACGAATGTGGTATAATCGTCTTACTGAGTATTTGGCCAAAAACGGATTTAAGAATGATGATATCTGTCCCTGTGTTTTCATAAAGAAAATCGCATCTGGATTCATTATAATTGTTGTGTATGTTGATGATTTAAATATCATTGGGACTCCTGAAGAGATTCCAACAATTATAAAAACTCTGAAGGAAGAGTTTGAGATGAAAGATCTTGGAAGGACTAAATTTTGTCTCGGCCTGCAGATCGAGCATACAAAAACTGGGATCTTTATTCATCAAGCGACATACACAGAGAAAATCTTTAAGAGATTTTATATGGATAAGTCACATCTATTAAGTACTCCAATGATCGTAAGATCTTTGGATGCGAAAAAGGATCAATTCCGTCCTAAAGAAGAAAATGAAGATATCCTTGGTCCTGAAGTACCATATCTTAGTGCCATTGGAGCGCTAATGTATCTTGCTAATAATACGCGACCTAACATATCATTCGCGGTGAATTTATTAGCAAGATATAGTTCCTCTCCAACCAGAAGACATTGGAGTGGAATCAAACAGATCTTTCGATATCTTCATGGAACGGTTGATATGGGATTGTTTTATCCCTATGGATCCAAGTCACAATTAGTTGGCTATGCAGATGCTGGATACTTGTCTGATCCACATAAAGGGAGATCTCAAACAGGATATCTGTCACATATGATGGTACAGCTATATCATGGAGGTCCACGAAACAGACGATTGCTGCAACATCTTCTAATCATGCCGAAATACTAGCGATTTATGAATCAAGTTGCGAGTGTTTTTGGCTCCAGAGTTTGATCCAATATATTCTGTTATCATGTGGACTGATTGATCATAAGATAGCTCCAATTGTCCTGTTTGAAGATAATACAGCATGCATTGCTCAACTTAAAGGCGGATATATCAAAGATGATAGAACAAAGAATATTTCTCCCAAATTCTTCTTCACTCATGATCTTCAGAATCAAGGGACAATTGATGTCCAACAGATCCGCTCAAGTGATAATCTGGCAGATTTATTCACAAAGTCAATCCCAAAATCTTCTTTTGAAAGATTGGTACATCAGATTGGGATGCGCCCGATTTCGAGATATAAAATAATGTCGGCAAGAGGGGGAGACTGTACTCTTTTTTCCTTGGTCAGGTTTTTTTCCATTGGGTTTTTCTTGACAAGGTTTTTAATGAGGCAGTCCCTATCACTAAAGGATATTGTACTCTTTTTCCTTCACTAAGATTTTTTTCCACTGGGTTTTTCTTTAGTAAGATTTTAACGAGGCAATAATCCTAAATGGTCATCCAAGGGGGAGTGTTGTGATAAGTATTGGTGTGGATGCCCATTTCCAATGAAACTCCCTTTACCAAGGATGACTATTAAATGGAGGTTGAAAATGAATACATTTTACATGTATAAATAGAAGGCATCTTCTGATGCATTTCACACACTACAATCAATAAAAATTCTCTCTCTCTATTTAGGTTGTCAATATACAAAACTCTTCCTCTCTTTCTTTCTTTCTTTCATACATTAATATATATATATATATATATATATATATATATATATATATATATATATATATATATATATATATATATCATCTCTTTTATATTGAGATAGTAATTGTGTTTAATATTGTTATCTAATTATATTTCTGTCTGTTACCTCTTCTTTATTTATTTATTTAGTTATTTTATAACACAAATAAGTCATTAATTTTTTGATCTGCAAATAAAAGCGCTTTTGAGAATTTGAAAATACATTTAAGTCTCTATCATTTTCAAAGCTTGGATATATCGATCTCTCGTGTTCACTTGGATCTGTCATACTCAACGAAAAAATCAAATGTGACGTACAGACCTAGTTGATACAAATGTACACGTAAAATTTTTTTTAAAATGAGACAAATTAGACTCAAAGATCAATATGTCTAAATTTTGAAGAGATCAAGAATTTAAATATATTTTTAAATCTTCAAAAACTTAAATATCTCCCGATCAAAAGGTTAAGGACGTATTTATTTTTCTTTTATTTAAGATCATCTTTTATTTTTCTTTTTGTTTTCTTCCTCTTTTATTTATTATCCAATAATTAACTAAGTTATTAAATAATAGAAGTCACTAATAATTGATAGGAAAGGTTCAAACTAGTTTTTCTTGTGAAAAATGATGTTAAGGGATTAGTATCTCTTTTTTATATTTATTTTTTTATTATTATTATCTTTGTAAGGAAACAGTTGATAAATTAGTACTTGAAACAAGTGTCAACGTTATATAGAATATTATGCATCAAATTATTTTTAACATCTTTTTTCTTTGCTAATATTTTGAATAGAATAAGTTCAGACATGCATATATATTTGAGTTGTGTTGCAACTTGCAAGTATTTATGAGTGAATAAGGCATAGAATAATAAAAATAAAAAAATGAATGTATATGAAATAAGAAAAGTGAAGGAGAAGAGTATATATATCAAGTTATCAACAGAGAAGTAAAGATAATAAATATATTTATGAAATGTATGTAAAAGAAAGAGTATAATAATGTGTGCAGCTACACAAATAAAAGGTAAATGGTTAAATTAATTTTTTAAAAAATATGTATTATTTAAATTAGTTTTTAAATTTTTTTTAATTAAATTTGTTTTTTAAAAATTTTAAATTAGTCTTATTAATTCTTCTATTATTTTTTTATTGATAATGTCAAAATTTACTAATGTAACACATTAAATACACTACAAAATACACTTAAAATTTTAATTGACTATTAACATAATAAGTTTATGAAATTAGATCAAATCAAAATCTAATTGAGGAAAGAATTTGAGACATTAAAATCTGTTAATTTGAAATTGAATTAATTTTATTTCATAAACTAATCATATTAATAGTCAATTACAACTATTAGATGTATGTTATGATATTACTTAACGCACTATATTAACAAATTTTAATATCGTTAACCATAAAAATGACAAAAAAAAAATATGACTAATTTGAAATTTTTAAAAAATAAATTTAATTAAAATTTTTTAAAGACCATTTTAAAAAGTAAATATCTTTCAAAGATTAATTTTACAATTTACTCCCGCACAAATTTAAAAAGATTGTTGTCATTCCCTTGATAGAGTGTTCGTGTAGTTAAGTATTGCACAATAATACAGGTGCCATAATAAACCAGTGAGACCACATATTTATTTTTTCTTTCTTGGATTATCTGTCAATTATTCTTCCAATTTGTTCTAACTTCCAAAGCAGGCATCTCTCTTTTCAATTTTTCTGTTAGTTTTCCAGATTCCCTTATTTGTCATTAGGGGCGGAGCTTAGTTCAGATAAGGAGGACCATGGCCCCTTCAAATTTTTTATAAAAAAATTAGTAGTACTTTTAATATAGACAAATAATTAAAAAAGAATAAAATAAGATTCTTTGTTATGTGCCTAAATTTTATAATGACTCCCACTTTTTTTTCTATTTCTATTTTCTAATTTATAAATGATACAAATTTAAATAAAATTTTTTGAATGTGCCTAAATTTCATACATAATTCTTGAGTTCTATAATTTTAATAAAATATTTTTTAGGTTTTACTTTTGATCTTTACAGTAACTAAACTCTTAAAATTAAAACTTGCATTAGAAATTATTTTTGAAGTGATAATGACATGTGAACCATATCATTTTCTTAATCCAATAAACCTATTAAATAAAGAGGGTCTTTCTATGCTAGATTTCAAACATAATATTTAAATTTCACACTTAATTTAGACCAAAAATAAAAAAAAAAGAACAAAATAAGGTTTCTATTATTCATACTCTTTAAATTACACACACTTAATTTTTGTTTTGGGATTGTTGGTCAATTATTTTTCTTGTGCAGTGTTATTTACTTGTTCCAAAGCATGTATGTCTCACTTTTCAATTTTTTAGTTAGTTTTCCAGATTCCCATCATATGGCTCATTATTTTTACAATTCCGCTAGGGAACCAACACAGGTATAGCCAACAAATATTTTTGAACTGCATTCTAAACTCAATAATTGTCATTAATTGATGATTATTTAAATTTTAATTTTTAAAAGATACAAAATTAATGATTATTAATTACATCTTCTTACTCTAATTTACTTTTTACTATTTATCGAGCAAATCCTAATTTCTCTTTCCAAAAAAAATATCCAAATTCTAAAAAAAATAAAAATAATAAAATATAAGATAAAGAATCATTCAAATCCTAAAAAAAAATATACAAAACACAAAAAAAAAATCATTCAAAACTAATAAAAAAGAATCATTCAAATCCTAAAAAAAAACAAAATTAAAACTTGCATTAGAAATTATTTTTGAAGTGATAATGACATGTGGTATCAGTAACGAGAAACCATATTATTTTCTTAATCCAATAAACCTATTAAATAAAGAGGGTCTTTCTATGCTAGATTTCAAACATAATATTTAAATTTCACACTTAATTTAGACCAAAAAATAAAAAAAGAACAAAATAAGGTTTCTATTATTCATGCTCTTTAAATTATACACACTTAATTTTTGTTTTGGAATTGTCGGTCAATTATTTTTCTTGTGCAGTGTTATTTACTTGTTCCAAAGCATGCATGTCTCACTTTTCAATTTTTTAGTTAGTTTCCCAGATTCCCATCATATGGCTCATTATTTTTACAATTTTGCTAGGGAGCCAACACGGGTATAGCCAACAAATATTTTTGAACTGCATTCTATACTCAATAATTGTCATTAATTGATGATTATTTAAATTGTAATTTTTAAAAGATACAAAATTAATGATTATTAATTACCTCTTCTTACTCTAATTTACTTTTTACTATTTATCGAGTAAATCTTAATTTCTCTTTCTAAAAAAAATAAAAATAATAAAATATAAGATAAAAAATCATCCAAATCTTAAGAAAAAAACATTCAAAACACAAAAAAAAAAGAATCATCCAAAATTAATAAAAAAATAATCCAAAATATTAAAGGAAAAAACATATAAAACATAAGAAAAAAATCATTCAAAACTAATAAAAAAATTCTCCAAATTGTAAATAAAAAATAAGGTTCATAATATGCGCATAGATTTTAGGTACAATTTCTGAAAAAATTTAATTTAGACAAATAATTGAAAAAGAATAAAATAAAATTTTTTGTTATGTACCTAAATTTTATAATGAGTCCCACTTTTTTTCTATTTTTATTTTCTAATTTATAAATGACAAAAATTTAAATAAGATTTTTTGAATATTTGATATATAATTCTTGAGTTCTATAATTTTAATGAAAAATATTTTTTAGGTTTTATTTTTTACCTGTACGGTAACTAAACTCTTTTAAAATTAAAACTTGCATTAGAAATTATTTTTTAAGCGATAATAACATGTGGTATCAGTAACGAGAAATCATATCATTTTCTTAATCCAATAAACCTATTAAATAAAGAGAACTTTCTATGCTAGATTTCAAACATAATATTTAAATTTCACACTTAATTTAGACCAAAAAAATTGAAAAAGAACAAAATAAGAGCAACTCTAATGGGTGGATCTTGAGGCCCTATTTTCTGACAAAAGCAGAAAGACACCGTTGAAAGAAAGAAGGGATGAATTCCTGCACGGATATCAAGGTGAGGGAGTCCTTCTAAATAGGGATTCAAATCAACCAATAATAACTTACCACTTGGCAAGTTATTATAAAAAAATATAATAATATAAAATCTGAAATAATTAAATAATTAATAGGGACTAAAGTTAGTTCCTTCTAATGGAGAAAAAAGAGATGTTTTGAGTTCCTATTTACTGTTTATGACGCAAAAGCTGACGTGAAGTTACTTTTTATGACAGATGGGCCATAAATAGAAACTGAGATGAGTTCTCTATTAAAAATAGTCTAAAAATCTTTCAATATTTATGACTTTTTTTGAATTCATATTATGTTATATAAATGTTTTATGTCACGAATTATTCAGACCAAAGTATTCACTTAATTAATTATATGACATTAAACACGTACAATTATTTAAGAAAAATTAAATTTAAGCAAACCGTTCTACTTACAAGTAGACCCTAAAAATAAAGGAAATAAATTTTTTAAAAGATTATCTTATTAATTTTTATTTTTTTTTTATTTTATTACACTATAAATTATTATACTTGATTTTTTTTTTTTTGTGACTAAACAAGGAAAGAAATAAAGCAAAAACTATTCTAAATCTGAGCGAATAATTCGTTGGAGATCAACATCAGACTCAAACCAAATAATATTATTAGAGTTACTCTTGGCACCATATTTAGCCATCCAATCCGCAGCTCTATTTGCTTCTCGGGACACCCATTCAACGTGAACAAGCCAAGGACGAGATAAAAGCTCCTGAATCTTGTGAACCAAATCTGTTACTTCAGATGGATACCCACTTGTAAGCTCATGCATGATGGGCAGAATGTCAAGGCAATCTGTTTCACATATAATATCCCTCAAACCGCAATCCCAAGCTAAAACCAGCCCCCTCCAAGCAGCAAATAATTCACATCTGATTATAGACCAAGGGGGAATGCTTCCAGAGCAGCCCGAGATCCAATCTCCCTTAGAATCTCTAATAATACACCCAAATCCCGCTAAATTTGAATCCATATACAAGCTTGCATCACAATTAACTTTAAAACTATTGCCTACCGGTGGTTCCCAACACAGGCAATTTCGGAGAGACCTAAAGGCATTGCTTCAATTCCTGTAAACCTGTAAGTCCTTGGCAGTAATTCTGGCCAAGGCAACAACCTTATGGTCTGTCCAAGGGTTGTCAGTGTTGAATATGTCATTGCACCTATGTCTCCATACCCACCAAAGCCCTGCACCGAAGTACGCCTCATTGTTAGCCAAGGCCTTCCGAAACCACTCTTCAAGAGCAGTACCAGCCGTCGAGTCCAGGATACTAGGATCCAACATATACCAGATTGCCTTTGATCGTTCACAGTCTCTAAGGCAATGCTCCATAGTCTCCTGCGCCTTGTTACATCTCTTACACATATCTGAAGAAGCTAAATGCCGCTTGAATCGAAAGGTCTCAGTTGGTAGAGCATCATGTAAGCTAAGCCACATAGTAAATTTGAACTTCTCTGGAATGTTTGTGTTCCACAACCAGTTCCAATTACTGTTGGCATTCCAATTTAATGTTTTCTTTAATAACCATCTGTAACCCTCCCTTGCACTATACTTTTTTGTTACTGCAGGCCACCACTCCCACTGTGGCTCCAACTCAGTCAGACTAGGATATCTCAGACCACAAATAAACTGCTTAATCTCATGCGGAATAGGCGTGGTAAGACTATCAACCTCCCAAGACACCCCTTTCCACAAGTCAGCCACCATGAAATCTGATTCAGAAATATGTACATAAGGAACAAGGTTGCAAAGCTTACCAAAAGGAGTCCACTCATCATACCAAACTGATTTGTGGACATCTCCAATATTCCAATGAAGCCCTTCCTTGAGATGCTCATAGGCACTAATAATGTTCTTCCAGGTAGCTGATGAAGAATTTCTACTGTTTCCGTTCATACCAGATTGATTCCTGAGATATTTATGCTTCAGAACCTGCACCCATAACTTCTTACTATTATTTAGACAATCCCATACCAACTTTCCCAGAAGCGCTATGTTAGCACAGGAAGTATCCCTAATACCCAATCCTCCTGCCTTTTTAGGAGTTATGGCGACCTCCCACTTGACCAGAGGCAGCCCTTTTCCAGTCGCTTGGCCTTTCCACAAGAATTGTCTCATCAAGAAATCAATTTTATTACATGCATATTTCGGGAGAAGAGAAATTTGCATTTCATAAACTGGGATAGAGGCCATAACCGATTTAACAAGACAAAGCCTCCCTGCCTTATTATACTTGGTTTAACATGTCTAAACTATTTAACATAGTTAATTATGTTAAATAATTCTACATATTTATTTAGTTATAAACTCATAATTAATTAGATGAGTTCAAAATAGTTAGTTAGAGTTTTTATAGTTTGCAAAAGTTAGCTGGCTTAGATAATATAACAAGCCATCTCTTATGTATAACTGAGATTTATTTCTTATAGTTTGAAAAAGTATATATGAGATAAATTAATAAATATTTTTATTTTGTATATTTTTTATTTTAAAAGTGATTTTAATTTGAAAAAGTGAAAGATGGATTAAACTATTATGTCTAAAACGAGGAAAAATGAATACGGAGTTATGAATAGACAAATGGAAAAAAATATTGGAATGCGTAGCTTTAAAAGATTTAATAAATTTGAATATTTTAGATAGATTGTATCTATTACAGATATTTTAGATATTCAAGGCGTATTCAAGAATGTTGGAATAATTTTTCACAGAACTAAAATTTATAGTTGTATTGACATTGTCAATGCAATAAAAAAGACTAAGACTCATCATATTGAGCCCGAATTAAATTTGTGTGCTTTCAAGATCGAAATAATGTGTTATTACAAAAGATTCACGTATGCTTGAATGCTAACTTAGTTGAATATATTCTATATCCTAATAGATTCACGTGTTATTTTATGCAAAACAAATTTTAATTCCATTAAAATTTTTGTGTGATGTTTGTTTGTATTCAAATATTATTATTATTATTATTAAAATACCTATTAATATACTGGTTTATATAATTCGAGTTTGAGCTTTGAAATGCTGTGTTACTACCATTAATGTGTTGTAATAGTTATATATATGAGATCTAACTTTTATTTATTACAGGTTTGTTAGAGTTGAAAACTAAATAAACCTTCCAAATATGAATGGAAGAAGATTTGAGCACTCTGAGTATATCCAGAAGTGATTTGTGTTTCCGATTTTGTATTTTAATACCTTTGCACACCTTTGCTTATGATATTTAGTTCAACAACATTATTTTTATTCATTCTAATTGTTAAATGTTGTAGCATACATTTTGGAGGACTAAGTGTAGATTCATTCAATTTTGGAGCAAAAGAACTAGGACCAACATTACAAGTATAGGGAAAAACATTAGAAACAGATAGAGGAACTCTAAAATGATTAAAAGCATATATTAGGTATACCTGAACATATAAGATTGACGAACCATGAGAAAGAAAATGTATGCCTGAACTAATTTATTTTTATTTTTTTTATTCAAAAATTTTGACAAAAAAATATAACAATAAAAAATATAATTATAAAAAATTAACAAAAATAAAAAATAATTTTGTTTCTGTGTCCCATGCCTATAAACAAATACAGTCTAATTGACTATGATATAAATTAGTGACATGGCTATCACCATGCTTAAACTAGAGCTTGATAAATTATTATAAATTTGAGCATTTTTATACCTCCAGATTTTTCATCTTATATAAATGTCTCAACAGTAGACATACTATATAGTTAGGCATTTCTACCACACTTTTGAGAATAAGGAAGGAATACCTCATCACTCAGACATAAAAAGACGGACAATGTCTTATTAATATTAATTGTATTTACCGGCATATTTATGTTAGTTATAATTAGTTAGATGAGCTCGTCAAAATATAGTTAGTTAGAGTTTTTATAGTTTGCAAAAGTTAATTAGTTAGCTTGGATGACAAGTCATCTCTTGTATATAACTGAGATTTACTTTTTATAGTTTGAAAAAGTGTATATGAGAGAAAACAATGAAAGTTTCAAATTGTGTATATCTTTTTATTTTAGAAGTGATTTTAAGTAGAAAAAAAAATATGAAAAAAGATGTTAAATGATAAAATATTACATTTTAACAAACAATTAAAAAAAATCGAAAAGATTTATTTCCAAAATTACTTAACTTATTGAACCAAAAAGTATCTAACCATTGGCCTTAAAATAGATACCTTTAACAAAAATAACTAAAGTGATGGAGCACCGAAGGTAGATTACAAACTTGAACCTATTTTGGTTGGATCTCAGCATATTTATGTTAGTTATGATTAGTTACATAAGTTGACAATAATAGTTAGTTAGAGCTCTTATAATTTGAAAAAATTAATTAATTTGAATAACAAACAATCTCTTGTATAAGTGAGAGTTACTTCTAAAACTAGGAAAAATGTATATGAGATAAAATAATGAATATTTTGAATTGTGTATGTCTTTTTTATTTTATAAATGATTTTAACTTAAAATAAGTAAATCCTTGAAAATAATACTCGTTTAAAACTAAAATCAAAATAAATAATTTTGTCTTAGACTACTTGACCATCTTGTGCGGATGTTGGACTTGAGTGTATAGCTTTAGTGCAGAGAAGGCTACAATATCCACCAAGAATAATTCTCCCTCAAAGAGCAGTCTATTTCTCCTCTTCTAGATGTGCCAATTAATTGTATAGCACTAGAGTATAGTTCTTCTGTCCTAGGAGCAATGCCTTCCTCGCATTCCAGTAGCATAAGAAGGAGTTGTTGTCGTCTTCTCCATCCCATACCTCTTTTGAATTCTCGCACAAGAAAACACAGTGGTTGATTATTTCTACATCTCTTACATATTGAAGAGACCGTTGAGATACGATGGTTTAAGGTCAGCGTCGTTGGGAGTCTTTCATGAAATCCTTTCCACAATGCTCAGTTCCTCATAATCTATGTGCAAAATTCCAGCAGTGGGTGAGAGAAGCTATATGCAATTTGGTATCCAATGCTTACCGATAGAGGGATGGAATACGGGTATGGGATTGCGAGCCAAGGGTCACCGATAATTTTAATGCAACCTCCGTCACCAACTCGCCACTGTTGGAAAATAAAAGAACAAGCACACATACTCACGAAGAATATAAAATGAAGAGAAATGTATTGAATGTATTTGTGTGTTGTTATTTTGAAATTATTATTATATATGTATTTATATCTTTTTTTGACATTTAAATTTAATACATCCTAATAAACAAATGGTTTAAATTAAAACTAAATATAGACAATTTATTCAAACTGTGGTTTCTATTCATTCTTAAATTCTAACCATCAAGTTTATTTTTAACATCCTCCCTTAAACTTGATAATTTTTTGACTCCAATCATAATCCTTAACTTTTGAAAAACATCATATTTCAGAAATTTTGTGAAAATGTCAGCAACTTGATCAAGTGATTTCACATACTCAACCTCCACATGCATGTTCTCAATACATTGTCGAATGAAATGATACTTTGTTTCTATGTGCTTGCTTCTGTCGTGAAACACTGGATTCTTTGCTAGGGCAATCGTTGACTTATTGGTGGATTCAGCTTGCTCAAAATGAAGTTCCTTCAGTAGTATCTTCAGTCAAATTGCATGACATGCACATGCAGTGGCAGCAACATATTCAGCTTCACAAGTTGAAAGAGTGACTATAGGTTGTTTCTTTGAACACCAAGAAATTGCATTATTTCCTAAAAAGAAAACAAAGCCAGTAGTACTCTTCCTGTCGTCAATATCCCCAGCATAATCACTATCACAATAGCCCATTAATTTGAATTCATCTGAAGCTGAATAAAACATGCCATACTCAAGAGTGCCTCTAAGATAACGAAGAATTTTCTTGGCTGCCTTCATGTGGGTTTCTGTTGGATTTTTCATGTAACGACTAACTAACCCAACTGAAAATAAAATGTCAGGTCTGGTACAGGTCAAATACCTTAAACTCCCAACGAGACTTCTGAATAATGTTTGATCAACTTTTTTCACTCCTTCTTGCTCTTTGGAAAGTTTGACTCCACACTTCATAGGTGTATTGGTAGGATTGCAGTCTAGCATGTTGAGTTTCTTCAATAGCTCTCTTGCATAAGCCTCTTGTGAGATGAAAATTTCATCCTCCATTTGTTTCACTTCAATTCTCAGATAATAAGACATTAGTCCCATATCACTCATCTCAAATTCTTGAGCCATTACTTTCTTAAATTCTTCAAACATTATTTGATTATTTCCTGTGAATATAAGATCATCCACATAGACACAAACAAATAACAAATTTTCTTTTTCCTCTTTCACATAGAGTGCATATTCATGAATGCACCTAGTGAAATCATTATCTTGAAAATACGTATCAAGACGATCATTCCAAGCTCTTGGAGCTTGCTTCAGTCCATATAAGGCCTTTTTAAGCCTTAACACCTTATCTTCACAACTCTTAACAACAAAACCCAAAGGTTGTTCAATATAAACTTCTTCCAGAAGATTACCGTTCAGAAAAGCAGACTTCACATCCATTTGGTGGATTTTCCAGTTGTTCTGTGCTGCAAGTGACAACAATAGTCTTATTGTCTCCAAGCGAGCAACAGGAGCAAACATTTCATCATAATCTATTTCTTGCTTTTGTTTATACCCTTTTGCAACGAGTCTTGCTTTATACCTTTCTACATCACCTTTAGAGTTTTTCTTAACTCTATAAACCCATTTGACTCCAATAGCCTGATGACCACTTGGAAGTGATGCAAGTTTCCAAGTGTTGTTCTTCTCAATTGCTAAAATTTCTTCCTCCATAGCTTGTATCAATTTCTCATCTTTGACAGCTTCTTTAAAACTTAAAGGCTCATCATTGGAGAGTAAACACAATAGATTTTCATCCTCTAGTATTTCTGTTTGCTTATAGAGATCAGGGAGACTTCAATATCTGTGAGGGCCTTCGCTTGAACTAGAGGATGGAGATGACGATGATGATGCTAGTGGGGTTAATGCTGGTATTGAAGGATCGATTTCGCCTTGCACTTCTTGCATCGGGGCTTCTTTTTTCTCAAAGTAAGGCAGAAAATCATAAGTGACTTCATTTTGTGTACTCCAGTCCCACTTTGCATTTTCTTCAAACTCAACATCTCTGCTTATTATTACTTTATTATTGATGGATTGAAGAATTTGTAGCCTTTAGTATTCTCCTCATAACCAATAAATACAAGCTTTTGGATCCTATCATCAAGCTTCGATCTTTCTTGCTCAGGAATTTGGACATATACAATAGATCCAAATACCCTTAAATGTGATACATTAGGCTTCAAACCACTCCATGCTTCTTGAGGTGTTATATTTCTCAAACTCTTGGTAGGTGAGCGGTTTGATAGATAAACTGTACATGCAACTGCTTCTCCCCATAACTCTTTTGGTAATGACTTACTTTTTAACATCATTCTTGCCATATTTAGAATTGTCCTATTCTTTCTTTCAATAACTCCATTTTGTTGAGGCGATCTAGGAACAGTTAGGGGACGTCGAATACCATGATTTTCACAAAACATCTTGAATTCATTTGAAGTGAATTCTCCACCTCTGTCAGTTCTGAGAGCTTTTATCTCATAGCCACCTTCTTTTTCAACGAGGCTTTACACTTCTTGAATGCTTCAAATGCTTCGCTCTTTTGCCTCAAGAAATAAACCCATATTTTTCTTGAATAATCATCAATGAAAAGCAAAAAATAAGCGCTCTTACCAAGTGACAAAGGCTTGATAGGTCCACAAACATCTGCGTGGATAAGCTGAAGTGGCTTGGTATCTCTTGATTTGGACTGCTTTGGAGAACTCTTTCTTGAATATTTTCCAAGTAAGCAAGCTTCACATAACTGATGAGGATGATCAATTGTTGGAATTCCTTTTACCATTTTCTTTGTTCCTAATTCTTTGAGCCCACCAAAATTTAAATGTCCATATCTCATATGCCAAATCCATGGTGGATCTTCAATACATGACTTCAAACATATAGCTCCACCGCTTCTCATGTTTAACAAGAACAAACGGTTTCTCGTCATAGAAACCTTAGCAATAAGATTTCCATTTTTATCTCTAAGCCAAAGATAGCGATCTTCCATGACTATCTTGCAACCATTCTCCATAAGTTGTCCAATACTCAAGATATTATTCTTCATCTTTGGGATGTAATAAACATTGGAAAGAACCTTATGACTTCTATTCTTCAGCTCGAATAGAATCGTCCCTTTGCCATCGATCTCTACTTTTGATTCATCACCAAAATGCACATGTCCTTTTACATTAATGTCGAGTGCTACAAATTTACTCCTATCACCTGTCATATGGTTGCTAGCACAATTGTCAAGATACCATGTACTATCTTTAGAATTTTGATCTTCCTTGAGCGTAAGGAATAATGTTGGTTCTTCAATATCTTCACTGTGCACAACAAGTTTATTTTCTTCTTCTTTGGATGTCTGACACTCCCAAGAATAATGTCCATTCTTTCCATATGAATAGCATTCAATGTGTCTTTTGTCAACTGTTCTTCCTCTTCCACGACCTCGAACAAAATTTTGATTTCTTTTCTCTTGAGAATAATTTTTCTCATTTCTTCCTCTTCCGTAACCACGTCCTCGTCCTTGTCCACGGCCTCGACCTCGTCCTTGTCTTCCACTTTCATTGGTTTCTCCTCTACTATTCTACGAAAGTTTTGCCTGCAAGACATGCTCCACACGTTCTTGCTTGCCTTTATCCATTTTTTCTTCATGGGCCCGTAAGGAATCATTCAACTGATCAATGGACATCGTATCCAAATCTTTGGACTCCTCAATGGCTACCACCACATGGTAAAATTTTGAGTTGAGAGAACGAAGGATTTTCTCAACAACACGAACATCTTCTAATTTTTCTCCAAGCATTTTCATTTGGTGCACTACCGTCAAAACTGTGGTGAAATAATCTGATTAGAGACTCAAACTCAGCCCTTAGAGTTTGAAGACGAACCTTCTTCACCTTTTCAACTCCTATGACGGAATTTTGAAAAGTATCCCAAGCTTTCTTTGCATTGGTTATATCAGCAATTGTAGGATTACAAGTGTTCATAACACGCAGCGGAAGTAATAAAGTAATCCTATTGATCTATTTTGTGCTTAAAACTTTATTGAAATAAGATGGGTTAGATTTTGCTATATGTTGCTTCGCGTTCAGGGGCGCGCACGCGCACTTTGCGCGCGCGCGCCGATGCTGTCTGTGGCCCACTTTAATGAAATCGCCCCCAGCGATTTTGCAGCTCACTTTGGGCCCAACCCAGCTCATTTCTGATGCTATTCAAGCCAAGGATTGAGGGGAGTCAACACACTTAGTCATAGTTTAGTTTCATTATGCTTTAGCTTAGTTTCTAGAGAGAGAAGCTCTCACTTCTCTCTAGAATTAGGATTAGGATTAGGTTTAGCTCCTAGGGAGAACGACCCGAGGTTCCAATACTTCGGTTTATAAATTTAGGGGGTTTGTTTTAGTGACAAACAACTTTTTGTATGAAAGGATTATTGCTTGGTTTAGAAACTATACTTTACAACGAGATTTTATTAGTGAATTTCTAAACCGTCAAAAATCCATTCGTCAAAATGGCGCCGTTGCCGGGGAATTGCAATGGTGTTATGTTATTGGTTATTGTATATATGTGAATATTGTAAATAGGTTTACCTTTTGCTTCTTTGTTAGTTTTTGCTAGTTTTAGGATTTAACTTTCTTGCTTCTTATTTGATTTTGTTTTCATTTTCTTTTGCTATCATGAATTCTCACCTTGGCTATGAGTGTGATTACAACTATGTTGTAGGAAATGGGAACTTCAATGAAGATGTGCATCAAGGATGGGACAATCAAAGGTGGGAGGAGCCATATGCATATGATCAATCCTCATGGCAACAACCTCCACCAATGCACTATGAAGAAGAGCCATTCTATGATGCATACCAATCCAATGGCTATGGTGACTCACCTTGTGATTTTCAAGAACCACCACCATATGCCTATGATCCATACCCTCAACCTAACTCCCAACCATACTCACAAGCCCCTTCTTACCAACCATCTTCATATGACCCTAATCCATATCCATCCTACCAACAACCATATGAGCAATATGAACCACATATAGAGCCACCACCATTCCAACATCAATATTTTCAAGAGCCACCTCCTCCACATTATTACCAAGATGAACACCGGTTAGCATCCCAATGCTTGAACTCTCAAGGAACTCCCATGGCTACATGTGGAAAATCAAATGAAGAGCATAACATAAAAGAGAGATTGGTGGAGAATGAGGGAAGTTGCTTTGTATTGGAACAATTGGAGGAAGCTATGATTATTGAAGAAAGGGAAGAATTGATTGAAGACTTAGGAGATGCGGAGCCTCCATGGGAATCTAGAATTGAAGAAAACCCCTCCAAGATGATTGAAATTCATGCTAGGAAGGAAAGTGCACACCTTCCAAGACATATTCCATATGAAGATTTGGATGGGATAGAGCAAGAAGTGAGTTCCCTTGGTGATGAAGATCAAGCATCAAACCTTAGTGGTGAAGAATCCTTTGAGCATGAAGAACCTTCTCCCAACAAGATGGAAAGCAATGTGGAGGTAAATTTTTCTTACCCTCCCATTTATGACTTGAGTAGGAGAAAAGGTTTATATAAAATTGTTGAACAAAGGATTATAATTGAGAAGTCTTGTGAAGAGGTGGAAATCTTTAGAAAAAGGAGGATGGGAATTGAATACGCTTTATCAAAATTCTTGGAGTTGTCTTTGCCTAGGTTGCCATCTACCCCTTCATTTGAGTGGGTGAAATTTATTTCTATTAGCTTTATTATCCCACTTGAATATGGTTTGCTTGAAACTGATGGCCAACTTAGGGAGCTTTGTGGGATGAAGCGTAAACGAAAAAGGTTTTGTGGTTGGCGTTGCAAATCAAGGCTCATTTTGGTTGATACTTCAAGAGTTGAATACAAAGGTGGGAATAGTGCTCAAATAGATAGGTCTAGGAGGATTGTTGGGCATTTCATAGAGAATTCACCTTGTTCACCACCCGGATGGATTAATAATGATGATCAACTTCAAGACGGGTGTGAAAATAAAGTGTGGGATCCCGGATTACAAGAAGAGGATCAACTTTGGGAGCCCCAAGCTTGTGAAGAACTCCATCAAGACTTGGCTCAATCCATGAAGAATCTTGGGGCACAATGGATAACCAAGCATTGGTGGGAGTTCCAAGATGAATACAAGCACAAGCCACCTTGATGAGGAGCTCCCCATATCCAAGATGAATACAAGCACAAGCCACCTTGAGAAAAGCTCCCCATAAGTCCAACTTAAGGACAATAAACAAAAGTGCTAGGTGGGAGACAACCCACCATGGTAAAATCCTTTCATTTTCTCTTTTGTATATATTGGTAGAATTAGTCTAATTTCATATTTTGTTTAGATAGTTGAGTTTAATTGGTAGTTTAGTATGTTAAATAAGGTTTTATGGTGTTTTGGTAGCTGTTTGGAGGTTTGGAATGCTTGGATTGGTGCAAAAACATAGAAAATTTTTTTGAAAAAAACAGAGCACCATCCACGCGTACGCGTACATGGCGCGTACGCGCACTTCCAATATTTTCGACCATCCACGCGCGCGCGCCATGTGTGCGTACGCGTGGATTGAGAAGTTCTACATTCCATACATTTTCCAGAGAGTTGTGCCTGCGCCGTGCCGACGTTGTGCCTTTGGCACAAACCTATTTGCGCGCTCGCGCACATGACGCGTACGCGTCACTCTCGGAATAAGCCATCCGCGCGTGCGCGGCATGCGCGCGTACGCGCGTATTTCCTTCCTTCACCACATTTCTTTTCTTCTCCTCTTTCTATTTCTTTCCTTCTCCTTTCTCCTACCCCTCATCCAACACTTCCAAACACCATTGACAACCATTTATTTTAGTTAACAAATTAGTTAGTTAGTTAGTTGATTAGTTAGTTTTAGTTTAGTTTTCATTTTATTTTCTCTCTTTTCATCATAAGTGTTGGAGTATTGACTTTGTTTACTATACATTGCTATATCCCTTATTGCCTAAATGCTATTTTAGCATGAATATTTTTAGATAATCTTTGTTGGATTCTATGATTGAGGTTATATTCTGTTACTTGGTTTTGAGTTCCTCATGCTTACCTTTTGAAAAATACCAAGTGATGAGAATTGTCTTCGAGCTTATAACTCTTTTAAATTGCATGTTGTAGCTAGCCACCATGTGATTTGGA
>NC_029785.2:6906348-6920057 GCF_000816755.2 Arachis ipaensis
ATTTTGGGTGACAAATTTCTAATCCCAACACTTTTGCATTTCATTTTAGGATTTTAGGATTTTTACTTGCATTTTCTTATTATATACACAATAAGCTTAGTCAAATAATGAAAATTTTCAAGATTTCTATCTATAGGGCATCTCAATTGATTTGAGTGAAAACTTTTCATAGAACTTGCTTGAATGTATGTATATTATGGATCATGTTTTGAGCTAAGAACACAAGCTTGTGAGATTTGAGCCTAATGGTGTGGTTACATCTTATAACCACTTATTTTTCCTTCTTGTGTGCATTATTCTCTTTCTATGATTGTAATCTTTGATTTGTTTGATTCTTTATGTCCATTATTTTGTGTATTCATGCATTTATGTGATTGAGGCCATCATTTCATTTAGCTCACTTACCCAAATAGCCTACCTTTTATCTTCCATTGTTAGCCAAATTTGAGCCTACAATTAACCCACTTGTTCTTAATTTAGCACGTTACAAGCCTTAAAGCGAAAAAAAACAATGAATGTCCTTTATTTGGATCTTTGATTAGCTTAGGCTAGAGTGTGTGTACCATTCAAAGTGTGGGAACCTTGGGACATTGGGTGAATAAAAGGGTAGTTTTGTAATGTTATTGGAAATATTGGGAATTGGGTACATACTCATGTATTGATCAAATGTAAAACCTTATGCATTGAGGTTCTTGTATATAAAAAGAAAAAAATAAGAAAAACAAAAGAAAAAGAAATAAAAGTGAAAAAGAAAAACAATATGGAAAAAAAGAAAAAAAAATAGAAAAAGAAAGAAAAAAAGAATAAAAATAATAAAAAGGGGACAAAATGTCCCAAAGTGAAGCTCAATAAGATCAATGCATAAGTGCTGTGAAATGAAAAGAAAATGCAAGAGTATGTGAAAAAGTGAGAAAATGGGTAGTTAGGTTAGAACTTAATTGTATAGGATGTCATAGGTTAGGTGGGAAGTTTAAGCTTATCAAAGATTCAAATTTCAAGCTCACTTGACCAAATATGCATCCTACCTTGACCCTAGCCCCATTACAACCAATGAAAAGACCTCATGATACTTGTATGCATGCATGAAATAAATGTTGATTGTTAGAAGAAAAACAAATCTTGGAAAGCATGAAATAGAGGAGAATTGAGTGAATCAACCCTAAACACTTGAGCGAATAGAGTGCAAACACATCCGGTGAGGGTTCGATGCTCAATTACATGTTTTCACCTATGATCATCATTCTTCACGCAAGTTTGTAAAATATTTAATAACTCAATTCAATTGCGGATTAGACTTGCTAGTCCTTAGCCCTTGTGCATATACGTTTCTTGGGAATTGATTTATTTTGACCAAGCACTTGCATTCATTTAGATAGTTGCATATAGGTAGATTGCATTTAGTTAGTTTCCATTGAATAAATGCCATACCCTTACTTCATTCTTGGTTTAAGCATGAGGACATGCTTGGTTTAAGTGTGGGGAGGTTGACAAACCCCATTTGTAGGGTTTATCTTGTATTGATTTTTGGGGATTTTATCACCTTTTACCCATATTTATTCAAGAAATAGCATGGTTTTGTATATTCTCCTTTAATTGTGCTTGAATGTGAAAACATGCTTTTTAGGACTCAAAATAGCTAAATTTATTTCACCTTGATTCTATTAGATGCCTTGATATGACTTATGGACTAGGATTGATATAGCTCATTTGACTTTCCTTTACTACTAGTTAGAGGATGATTTAATGAGATTAATCCTTGCCAATTCTCATATTGTGGTTAGTGATTAGGATAGAGACCCTTGCCCACCAACCCTTGCCAAGACCTTTTTAGCCATTAGTTTACTTTCTTGCCATTTATCTTTCATGCCTCTTATCAAAACCCCAAAAATAATTCATAACCAATAACAAGACACTTTATTGTAATTCTTAGGGAGAACGACCCGAGGTTCCAATACTTCGGTTTATAAATTTAGGGGTTTGTTTTAGTGACAAACAACTTTTTGTATGAAAGGATTATTGCTTGGTTTAGAAACTATACTTTACAACGAGATTTTATTAGTGAATTTCTAAACCGTCAAAAATCCGTTCGTCAGACATACACACTTATCTCCAACAATCTCCCACTTGCACTAGAGCCAATGACAGATTGGATCTAGGGCATACATGTATTTCCAACAAAATCTCCCACTTGCACTAGAGCCAATCAGTCATATATTTCAATCCCAATTCCCACATGTGCTTATCAAACTCTTTTGATCCAAGTGCCTTAGTGAATGGGTCTGCTGCATTATCCTTCCCAGCAACCTTTTGAATTTCAACGTCTCCACGTTCAACGATCTCTCTTATCAAATGATACCTTCTCAAGATATGCTTAGATTTTTGATGTGATCTTGGCTCTTTTGCTTGTGCAATGGCTCCATTATTGTCGCACAGTAATGGAAGTGATTCTTTAATTGAAGGCACCACACCAAGCTCGTTTATAAACTTCTTCATCCACACAGCTTCTTTAGCTGCCTCACTTGCTGCTATGTACTCAGCTTCAGTTGTTGAATCAGCTACAGTAGCTTGTTTGGAACTTTTCCAACTCACTGCACCACCGTTTAAGGTGAAAATATAACCTGAAGTAGATTTGCTATCATCTTTGTCTGAGGTAAAATTTGCGTCAATGAACTCTTTTGGTATAAGTTCAGAATCTCCATAGATGAGGAATTGGTCTTTGGTTCTTCTTAAATATTTAAGAATGGATTTAACCACCTTCCAATGTTCCTCACCTGGATTTGCCTGATATCGACTGGCTATTCCTAGCGCATATGCGACATCAGGACGTGTACATGTCATGGTATACATGATAGCTCCCACTGCACTAGCATATGGTATTCTACTCATGCGTACTCTCTCTTCAGAAGTTTTAGGACAATCCTTTCTACTGAGAGTAATTCCAGTGCATATTGGTAAATAGCCCTTTTTAGAGTTTTCCATGTTATACCTTTTCAATATGGTATCAATGTACATAGATTGTGAGAGTCCGAGCAACCTTTTAGATCTATCTCTATAGATCTTTATTCCTAGAATATAGGCTGCTTCTCCCAAATCTTTCATGGAGAATTGTTGAGATAGCCAAGTTTTGGTATTTTGCAATGTTGGTACATCATTTCCTATTAGTAATATGTCATCAACATAGAGTACTAAGAAAATGACTGTACTCCCACTAAATTTTTTGTATATGCAAGGATCCTCTTCACACCGGATAAAATCGAATTTTTTGATTGTCTTATTAAAGCAAATGTTCCAACTTCTAGAAGCTTGCTTTAGCCCATAAATGGCGCGTTGCAGCTTACAAATTTTACTATGATCAGACTGAAGTGTGAAACCTTCAGGTTGTGTCATGTACACTTCCTCTGTGAGTTCTCCATTAAGAAAAGTTGTTTTCACATCCATTTGCCATATTTCATAATCATAGTAAGCTGCTATAGCAAGTAGAATCCGAATAGATTTGAGCATTGCCACAGGAGAAAATGTTTCTTCATAATCTATTCCCTCCTTTTGACGGTATCCCTTGGCAACTAGACGGGCACAGCGGAAGTAATAAAGTAATCCTATTGATCTATTTTGTGCTTAAAACTTTATTGAAATAAGATGGGTTAGATGCCAATACCTGAGTACCCTAGTGAATGAAAACTTTCTCCTTCGATAGTACGAAGGTACTATGTGTATCCACACCGAGACTGATAGTACGAAGGTACTATGTGTATCCACACCGAGACTGATCCTTGTTGTCAACTCCTTGACCAATGGATTTAACTGAGAAATTTCTTGCAACTCCTTGCACCAGCAATTCTTCACTAAGAATTGGAATATTTGTGTATGTGGAGGTAAAAGAAAAAAACTTGTGTTGTCTTTCTTTTATCATATACACATATATAGTATGAGATTGGTGACTTAACAAAAAATACAACTCCTTCCATCTTTTCAGCTCTTGGCTAACTTTTAGAGTACGGTTTAATTGTCAAACTCTAACTTGTTACCATTATTATAATGAATTATGAATGACTTAAGAAACTCATTTCTTAATTCATTCAAACCCCTTGACCAAGGCATTGTTTATTCCATTCATTATAATCGTAGAGCTCAAACTCATTACCATAGTTGATGGATTCCATTTTGACTAATCATTAATTCTACAAGTATTTAAATCATACCCAATGTCCATTCAACTAACACCGTAGGGTGTTAGGTGTCCGGAATCAAAGTATAACAAATACATTGTCAATTACTATGATAGTCGCAGGTCAAAGGAAAATTCTAATATTATGTTCATCATAAGAATATCCTATTGACAAATATACGGTAACTATAACCATTAGGAATTCTTAGAGTGAGTCAGTTCAATGGTTATATCTCTATATATACCATTTATATATATAATTTAATAAATGAGATCTATTAATCTTCATCCAATGAAGACTATTATATATATATTAATCTATCCGAATCACTAATGTCCCATTTTTAGTGATTCTACGATTAAGAACAATTTAAATTAAAAGTACTCAAAAAAACGTATATCTCATTATTACGATCCCTATCGTAATTATTCGTTTCTAATTTTAATTAAGGACACTATCATAAATTATAAAAGTTTATTCTTATAAAAAGAAATAATAATAATAATAATTCACAATAGTATTTTGTTGGACATACACACTTATCTCCAACAGCAATCTTCTCAAACATATTATCATCCAAGCCTTGATGAATGATAGTAAATACACATTGATCTTTCTTTTTTTTTATTTTCTAATTCTTTCTTCTGAGCTTCTGTTAGCTTCTCCACATTCTCTGGTTCTACATACCCTTTCTCAACCATCTCCCACACTCCTTGAGCACCGAGAATTATTTTCATTCGGGCTGCCCAATTCTCATAGTTGAGCTTAGATAATTGTGGGTATTGAAAAGATAAAGTAGTTCCTTTTGACGAAGATATTTTATAAGTGGCTCTGATACCACTTTGTTGGAAAATAAAAGAACAAGGCACACACACTCACCAAGAATATAAAATGAAGAGGAATGTATTGAATGTATTTGTGTGTTGTTATTTTGAAATGATTATTACATATGTATTTATACCTTTCTTTGACATCTAAATTTAATACATCCTAATAAACAAATGGTTTAAATTAAAATTAAATATAGACAATTTATTCAAACCGTGGTTTCTATTTATTCTTAAATTCTAACCATCAAGTTTATTTTTAACAGCCACAGCATCCTCTTCTCAATAACCTTGCGACCCTCCAAAATACTTTATCAATCCCAAAAATATTTACCTTTTAGAACTTCAGATGGTAGGAATTGTGGCTGAGTAGCAATTTTTTAACACTATTTGGCTAGAAGAGCTAGGTTATAAGCACCCAAATATTTGAAACCTAACCCCTTCTAATTTCGGTCGAGTTATAATATCCCAATTGATCCAAGACATTTTTTTCTCTAAACTTTTTTGTTTCCACCAAAATTAAGAGAGAAACTATGAATTTCTCTAATAAGTGTGTCCGAAAGTCAGAAGCAAGAGAGAGAATAAATCAGAATAGCCTCTCCAACGTCTTTATTAGAACATGTTTACCTACTTAAAAAAATACATATAAAATAGAATAATGAATATCTTGAATTATATATGCCTTTTTATTTTAGAAGTGACTTTAACTTGAAACAAACAAACTCTTAAAAATAATACTTGTTTAAGATTGAAATCAAAACAAATAATTTTACGAAAATTTATGTTTCCAAATGTGAGAAGTGGGATTTGAACCCACACCCTTTGGTACCTTCCTAACAATATATTATAGTTTGGAAAAGTTAGTTAAATTTGATAATAAGCAATCTTTTGTATAAGTGAGATTTACTTCTTATAGCTTGAAAAATGTATATGAGATAGAATAATGAATATCTTGAATTATGTATGTCTTTTTATTTTAGAAGTGATTTTAACTTAAAACCAAAACAAATAATTTTACGAGTTATTATTTTTCCAAATGTCAGAAGTGGGATTTGAACCCACACCCTCTCACAAAGACCAGAACTTGAGTCTAGCGCCTTAGACCACTCGGCCATCCTAACAATATATTATAATTTGCAAAAGTTAGTTAAATTTTATAATAAGCAATCTCTTGTATAGGTGAGATTTACTTCTTATAATTTGGAAAATATATATAAGATAGAATAATGAATATCTTGAATTATATGTCTTTTATTTTAGAAGTGATTTTAAGTTGAAACAAATAAATTCTTAAAAATAATACCCATTTAAGATTGAAATCAAAACAAATAGGCGCCTTAGACCACTCGGCCATCCTGACAATATGTTATGATTTGGAAAATTTAGTTAACTTTGATAACAAACAATCTCTTGTATAAGTGAGATTTACTTCTTATAGTTAAAAAAATACATATAAGATAGAATAATGAATATCTTGAATTATATATACCTTTTTATTTTAGAAGTAATTTTAACTTGAAACAAACACACTCTTAAAAATAATATTTGTTTAAGATTGAAATCAAAACAAATAATTTTATGAAAAATTATCCTCTTACGAAGACCAAAACTTGAGTCTGGCACCTTAGACCACTCGGCCATCTTGATAATATGTTATGATTTGGAAATTTAGTTAACTTTGATAACAAACAATCTCTTGTATAAGTGAGATTTACTTTTTATAGTTTAAAAAAATACATATAAGATAGAATAATGAATATCTTGAATTATATATACCTTTTTATTTTAGAAGTGATTTTAACTTGAAACAAACAAACTCTTAAAAATAATATTTGTTTAAGATTGAAATCAAAACAAATAATTTTACAAAAAATTATTTTTCTAAATGTTAGCGTGGGATTTGAACCATACCCTCTCACGAAGATCAAAACTTAAGTCTAGTGCCTTAGATCACTTAGCCGTCTTGACAATATATTATAATTTAAAAAAGTTATTTAACTTTTCATAACAAATAATCTCTTATATAATTAAGATTTACTTCTTATAGCTTGAAAAAATATATATGAAATAGAGTAATGAATATTTTAAATTATATATGTCTTTTTATTTTAGAAGTGATTTTAACTTAAAACGAACATATCCTTAAATCATTGAATCATATAATATTTGTTTAAGACTAAAATTAAAACAAATAATTTTTATGAAAAATTATTTTTCCAAATGTTAGAAATAGAATTTGAATCCACGTACTCTCAGGAGGACTAAAATTTGAGTCTAGTACCTTAGACCACTTAGCCATCTTGACAACATATATTTCTTCTAAAAATCTTATATTTTACAGAAATTTTGTTCACAATAGTTTACAAAAAGCATTTTAGCAAGCAACCTTTTTTTTTGTTCACGAGCAAGCAACTTGAAAAATGTCTTAAAATTCCAAGACCCCAAAAAAAAGAGAAATGTCTTAAAATTAGAATTTTTTGTGCGTCTACAGTATTTCTTTGACCGCTAAGTGCTAACATTAGTTTGATCCATAGAATGATTCTCTTTGGGACTACTTATATTTCATCTCACAATTGAATTGGGTTAATTGAATTATATGAAACCTATATCCCGTAACACTGAAGTTTTACTTAAATTGATCAAAATTATTATCAGAGATTGATTTTAATGAACTGATATTTTCTTGTCAATGTCATCCAATCAAATTTTTTTCTAAATGACCAATGAAGTAATGGAATAAAGAGTAATTTATGTTTCACACATGATAATATACTATTAGATGTTTATTTAACCTTTTGCTACATACAAATTAGATGTTTATATGACCATTTATGTTGTATATGATAATATACTATTACATATTTATCTAACACTTCCCACGAAAAGTAAATGCAAATTATATTTAGGCATATTATTATTCATTTAATTCTTTGATTTGATTTCCCTGAAATGTGACTTCTCTTTTCTTATTGAAAAATCAGATCAAAACATCAAAACAAAGCATAATGCACACGCACTAATACAAGGCCACATTAGCCAGCCAAAAAAAAAAAAAAAAAGAAATGCAACCTTCTCACAAGTATAATTCGATTAGAATTTAGATCCTCTAAATTTTGAATTTTTATTTTAGAGTGGAAAGTGTGATCTCTCACTATTGAATAATTTCTCTCTCATATTTTCTCTTAATCCCACCTATAAAATAAAGGATGAAAAATCACACTTTATCCTCTAAAGTGGTGAGTTAAACGATTAGTTCATTTTGTCAAATGGAAGTTGATATTTAGAGATTCATTTTGTCAAAATCAAAATCTTTCAAATGTCAAAATGGTTGTTTACTCTTAAACATATAAAATAAATAAATAAACACTAGAAGGCCCCTACAAAAGTTGGACATTTGATATAAAGGATAAATTTCTTATATACACAGCTTTGATCAAACGAGAGCTTGATATGAAAAATATCAACATATTTAACAAGGTATGATAGATGTTGATAGATTAATAAGTCAAATAAAAAAAAGGGATGATTAACAACATCATCATTCATCAGGACCTAATAAACATCATATTCCTCTCTTCTATCACACCCATCCTGGGAATGTCACTATGAACATAGTTGCCACCATTGACAACTTCCCAATGCAACTCAGAGAGATAACTCTGGAATTGAGGTCTCTCTACTCTTTCATAGTGATACCTTTGAACTGTTCCACCAACTGCTTCTCCCATATAATTTGAACTGCCACTATAGACCTGAGAGATGATTAGGGAAAAAGCATATTTTAAGGACATAGTTGCATTGTGAGAAACATTATTTGGACGTCTAAAAGTAGACATTTTGGAACATTTGCCACCACCTAAGAATATGTGTTTTTCTTTCACTATATAATGTCATGAAATCATTTTTCTCAAAAGCTTAAGCCACATGAATGGTATATATCTCTAACAGATAGGATGTCCATTTTTAGATATATAAATAATAATGTATAAATCATAGGACAATGCACCAAGATAATCTTGTAACTATATATCTTAGTTAGATTTATGATAGTACACCATATACCAAGTTTGAATTGGTTCACTAAATGCATTCCCCAAATAATATATCTCTTTGTTTATAATTTATAAACCGTTTTTTATGCTGAAAGAAGTCAAACAAATACATACCTGGTAGCCTTCATTTCTAGCAACAAGTGGCAGTCGAGTGATATCCATTGTTCTAACATAATATGTTTGAGAATATCTAACATTAGTTGATGTTGGCCAAAGTTGGAAAGGATTCAATGGCTTCATTGGTTGCAAAGGCTGCAACAATCTCTGAGAGCTCTGTCTCATACCCTGACCATAATAGTAGGCAGCACAATGAGCAGCTCTATGGTGTGTTGCATCGACATTGTTCAGGTAGCCACATCTGATTGAAGCATGTTCATTTGACAAACCATAGAGTGATGAGTCTGATGACACAATTCGCGGGAATTTCGAAACCTCACTTGATTGAGAATAACAATTGAGATCAACTGAAGTAGTTGGTAATTGCTGCCTAGCATCTTGTATTTCTAGATATGGGCGACATATTTGCTCTCCTGAACCCCTTTTCCTTTTCCTCTCGCACTTCCTCATTGTAGCTCTAATAAACTTGTAAGTGCTGCACATTCCGAGTGGAAAGGGTTCATCGCATCTACCACTATCGCCTCGCTTGTTGTTATAACCAGGGTAATCTTCTTTCCTGAAGTCGGCAAGCTCGATCAATGTCAATAAGCTTTGTTCACCAAGCTTCTCAATCTCCCAGTTGCTGAAAGGAGGACTAGTCTTATGATTCACATGAATTTCACCATTAGCACTAAGCATGCAACTTGCATTCTTGAAGAAACCAAGCACAAGATCTTTATGCTTCCTGTAAAGTTTAGTAGGATAAATAGTGGAAAATGAAATTCAATATAAACCAAAAAGTAAAAAAGAAACATAGTAGAATACTACTACTAGTAGACAACAACTTAATGCGAAAATAGAAATACTCATGATGAACGAACAATTACAAGTCAATAACAATTCTATAAAAACCAAATATGTGCATATTGAGAAGGTTAATTCATGTTCTTAACTTTGTATATTTAAGAAACACATACTGAATAAGAAAAGACATAACTTAGTTATACTTGATACTACTATTATCCATGAACAATAACGAGGAATCCAAATATATGACTGGTCACTGGAAAACTTACTTAATCACTGTCAAGTTGTCTTCCTTTCCATGGAAACCTGCATGAGGAAAGTTGAATATAATGCGATCAAACCTGCGCATCTTCAATTCCAGAAGATACTTCATCTTGGTTGCATCCACTCCGTAATACAAGCACGCTCCTAGCTGTTTTAGTTCGTCTAAATTCGATTTCGCTTGCTTGTAGTTCTTGGTAACATCATCTTCATGAATGATGTGGACAGCATCAATCAACGCCAAAAGTCAGGCAGAATCATTTTTTCAAAGAATCAAAGTAACAAAAGAATTACACTAATTAAGGGTATGCTTGACTGAAGTGAAAATGATAAAGGGGGAATAAAAGAAGCATTTGCATTAGAACAATGTAAGCTTATAAGTTATCCCTTATCTCACTCATCCCTTTTCCACCATCCCATCTTTACTCTAGCCATATAACACTTGAAAGAGTGATATTGTGAACGTTGTGTGTGCTTGCTATGTCTCATATACATATATCCTCATATGGGAACCAAATCAAATAGGTCACACACCTAATCCAATGGTAGAAGAGTGTGCCAAGTGATTACAAATAACATAACTCATTTTAAAACATTTCCCTTAATAGTTATTTATGGGGACTATTTTGACTCCTCAAGGACCAAAATAAGCACCAACCTGAAAAAACAAACATAACATGAGCAAACACTAGCTACCAATACCATACAATGTCCTGTGAAACGGGAAGGGAAAGTAAATAAAAAATTAAAAAAAGAAAAACACATAAATATAAATTCACTAGTTTACAAGCAATTTCACTAGTTGTGGAGAACCATAACCTGGTTAAAAGGTATAAACAAATATCTAGAAAGTGATTCATCATTGTTAAAAGTTACACAACACAAGCCACAGAATAATAAGCTAAGAGAATAATGTTTTTTTTTGTCCATGTATCTTCCAATCCGATCAGCCAAGAACTAATCCTTATGGATATGAACCTCATCTCCATTTAAGGTTGACTACTGCCTAATGGGTTGCTGCATACAAAAAGGTGGATTCGAACTTCTACACTTGCTTAATAGTTCATTCTAATCTTTTAAACACAAAAACAAGGAGACTAATATTTTAAACACAAAAACAAGGAGAACAACAATATATATATATATATATCCACCCTAATTTTTCCCGCGAAAGGGGGAAAGGAACATTCAATCATATATACATAAGTATCCATCAAAGACCCAAAGTTCGAAACTTTTACATTAAACAACACGAGAATCAAGAGAGTAATAAAGAATCATAGTGAAAATGAGAGAGAGACCATAGGAATCAAGAGAAGAAGCTACAATGTTGGAAGCAGAACCGAAGGATCGTGCGAGTGAAAGAGAGAAGGAGAAATCACCGTCCCCAACCAACAGTATTTGGTGATCACTTGAATAGTGTGTTACCCATTTTGCACCTACTTCTTCTTTCTCCATGCTCCAATTCAAAGCTTTTCTTCTTTTCTTCCTGTTCTTCCCTTTCATAGAGGTATGGATTTTTTTCTTTCGTTTGTTATTGCTTTTCCTTTTTTGTCCCACTTTTTCCAATCAACACGTTCCCACCTTACAGCATTTTCTTTTGTCTTCCTTAGGGAAAAAGCTTGAATTTTTCACGTTATATATAGAGAGTGGAAGTGGAAGAGACATGCATCACTGACAACCGTTCCATTATTTGAATTTGGCTTTATTATGAATCAAATCAGAGAATAAGAGAGAGTTTAATTTGGGAAAATTCCGTAACTTTGCTATTGAAATAATTAAAAGAAATAGTGAAACGGAGTAAAAAAAGAAAAAATAATAAGAATTTGTACCCATAAACTTTATGAAGATAAAAGTATTTATAAAGAAGAAAATTAATATTATACTCATTAAAAATAAATTTTGTACAACAAAAATACTTAAATTCTAAATTTTTATTAATTTTTTAATAAAATTTTTAAATTATCCCATCCTTTATCTTCAACTTCAATTTCATCGTTATTTCTTTTTCCTCGAATCTCTCATTTTTATATTTTTTATTTACCAACACTTTAATCATCAACACATCATCTCTACTACTCTTTTTATAATCTTTACATACCTGCATTCAAGCATCAAACCAACCAGTGTTGTTGGAGGTGTTGTGAAAAGATGGTGGCGATGCAAAACTCAAACTCGCAAATTCGCGACTAGTATGAGAAGATTATATCATTTAAGTTATAAATGATTGGTACAAATAATTATTTTTTCAAAATAAAAAAAAGTCACATTATTATTATTATTTTCTAAATTACTACTTTATTAAATTATATTAATATACCAAAAAAGATTTAAGAAAAAGTGACCGAGTAAAATCATTTTCTAATTTCTACTATTGTAAGTCAACTATCATCATTACTTTTCTCTAATCTTTTCGTTAAAGTTTCTCTTTAATTAGCAGTGAGAATTAAGACCGTGACTCCGTCAGAGTGAGAATTTCTAGTATATGACTAAATAAAATGATGACTTTCAAAGGAGATAGCTTGTGCCACAAGCTATATATAATTAGCTTATTACAGATTTACACTTAGTTACATAAATGGTAGAGTCTATAATGTTTATGATTTTATCATTAATTCATTATAATAGTTATAGTTGTTAAACCGTTTTAATAACATTTAAAAAATATTATAAAAAATAAAATTATATTTTAATAATATTTTTTATTTTTAATTTTAAGTTAAAAAACATTAAATAATAAAACATTGTTACTTTAATTTAAAAAAAAATTTACTAAAATTATATAGCTACTATAATCACCGCAGCAATAAATTTTGATGATAATAAATATCTATCTCCCTCAAGCTTGGTTAGTGAAAATCTAGAAGCCTGAGCTTGGCTAAACATGATTGAGCGAATAAGGAGCAAGAATTTCAGTTAAAATGTGTATTGAAATTGGTGGTAGCAATGCAACTTTACTAATCCAGATTGAGCTCTCTCCCTTTTACTGTAACAATCCATTTCTATATTTTAATTCTTTCATGGAGTATTGGGTTGGCTACTATATTAAGAGCTAATTTGTTGTTACAGTACGTTGTTTTGGGTATGTAAAAACTAGAAAAAGATCACAAGTCTCTCATATTGTAATTTGTAAAGAGAACGAACCAACTGGCTTCTTTACCAGCCAATAGCACTCTTAATGTTGTCATGTTAACCACCGAACTGAACCTACGAAGGTGTGTATTTGGATTTAAATTTACAACCATTAGTTTATATAAAATTGATTTTACAAATTTGATTTTGATAAAGAGTACATTTATATTAAACGTAATTTATATTTAGTAATCTTTATATCAAAATGGATTATAGTAAAATAAATGTTATTTGAATTATACTATTTAAAATTACTTTTAAATAAAAAAATTATTAAAAAATATTAATTTAAATATTTTTTAACTATTATTTTAATTTAGATATTTAAATAGATGTGTTATTACTTAATTTTATAATAAAATTAATAT
>NC_029785.2:6921304-6923024 GCF_000816755.2 Arachis ipaensis
TAAAGAATAGTATAGTAAATAATAAGAACTCCAAAAAATAATAACATATATGAAAAATCAGAACATTAAACAAAATTTTAATAATAAACATAGTATATAAGAATTACAAGCTAATGTAGATGGTTACTTATATCCAGGGCGAAGCTTCTCATATTATAGGGGAGGCAGTAGCCCCCAAAAAAAGTTTTTTATTTACAAGAATAATAAAAAATTAAAGAGTGGCTCCCCTAAGTAGGCCTCCACCCTTTGAAAAATATATGTTGTACATAATTTTATTCAAAAAATGGTTTAGAAAGTAGTGTGTTATTTGGACTATGAATAGTGGGTTATATACTTAATTAAAAAAAAAAGTCCAAATCCATATTAAAAGTCTGAAAAGGCAATAATAAAAAGTCAACAAATCACTTTTTCCATTCTTCCTTCTTCTTTCAATTAGAAAACAAAACATCACTCCATATTTTCATTATCATTACAATTTAAAAGAAAGCAAATAGTTTTTGGTCTTCCATTATCATCTTTCATTCTTCTTTCTTTTGTAAGTTATTTATTTTATTTGTTTTTATGAATAATTTATATATTTATTTATTTATTTATCTAGTTTATAATATTGTAATAATAATTTAGGTTTTTGAATCATGTAATTATAATGTTATCCCTGTATTGTTTTTAATTTTTTTCTCATTATTAATTGTTTGTGATAGTGATATTATTGATTTGCAAAAAATAAAATAAATTGAGTTTAGTTAAGTTGCATAATGTTTATCTTATTATCTATGTAAATTTTTAATTGTAGGAATTTAGTTGAATCATGAGCAAGATGAAAACAATAGATACTTTTTTCAAAAAGACTAGCCAGAAGAGTGAAAATGTTTCTAATGTTGTTACATCAACACCAACCTCTTCAATACTTGAGGTATCAAACATGAACACTTTAGCTCCTCAACTAGTTCAAAGTCAAAGCGCCCACGACTTAATCCTGAACAAATGGAAGTATGTCATTTGGTATTACTAATATTTGTTTGAATTTGTTTTTTCGTTACATTTGATGAAGGAAATTATGGGGATTACTAATATTTTGTGCCAAGCATTACAACAAAAATCTCAAGATATTTTGAATGCAATGCATGTTGTTTCTACATCAAAACTACTTCTTCAAAAATTGAGGGATAATGATTGATGCAATTTACTTGAGATTGTTAAGAAGTTTTGTGAGAAACATGAAATTGACATCCCTGATATG
Source organism: Arachis ipaensis (assembly GCF_000816755.2). Taxonomy (NCBI): domain Eukaryota; kingdom Viridiplantae; phylum Streptophyta; class Magnoliopsida; order Fabales; family Fabaceae; genus Arachis; species Arachis ipaensis. Next base: position 6,922,545 of record NC_029785.2, read on the forward strand.
AGTACACAATACACGGTTGGAAGAGGTCGATCTCGTCAACCAAAGATAACAATCGAGCATTATTATCGAGTTGATGTGTTTTTGGCAGCAATTGACTCTCAAATTCAAGAGTTAAATAGTAGATTCAATGAGAAAACCATGAAACTTTTGACTTTAAGTACTGCTTTGGACCCTAAAGATAATTTTAAGTTGTTTAATATTCATAATATATGCAAGTTAGCTGAAAAGTTTTATCCTTCAGATTTTTCTGATCATGAAATGATTCTCTTAAATGCTCAATTGCAACATTATGCATTTGATATACCGAATCATCTAAAAGATGTTGGGACACTTTCTGAGTTATGTTGGGAGAGGAACATATCCAACCTTGACAGTTGTCAACTGCAATAAAGATTAGTAAGGTAACTCAACTGCCAAATGGCTCTAGAAGAAAAACAGAACTAAATCCATGAACATCTCATTTAGACACCAATGGCCATT
>NC_029785.2:6923619-6933036 GCF_000816755.2 Arachis ipaensis
TTCCACCCAAAAAAAAAAAAAATCAGAAGAAAATAAACTAAAAAGGCTTATCAACATACTAATGAAATTATCACTGTATACAAATTGAGAGGAAGAAAATTGGGAATAGGACCAAGCAGAAAATCAAGATTATGTTGTCTACCTAGAATATGCATCATAAATTGATTAAACATGAGTGCAAGGTATTCCCACCATCCCTCAGAGAAATCCTACAGATACCACTGGATTTTAGTGACAATCATTCTACTACGAATTTCATCATCAGTGGCATGGCGGAGAGCACAGAGGGAAAAAGGCCAAGAACATTCATTCTCTCCTTCAATAACTCAACTATAATACCTACCATAACAGAGCAACAACAACCAGCATGTGGGTGCGGATTCGGGTATTGCCACTACCACCCCTTCACCCTCCTCATCAAAGAATAGAAACCTTTCTCAGAAGCTACAGCAAAAGCAAGGATTCCCTCCCCCTTCCCCAGCCAGGACCAACAAAGAAGAGTCGGAACAACTCTGTAGATCATATCATGTGGAAAATAGTTGATGAGGTAGGATTAGTTAAGGCTACTAATGGAGTCTGTTTTGATTTTTCAACAGAGGAGAAGGGAATGGAAGGTCTGCACATAGCGAACATAATTTGGGGAGTAGAGTTTTAAAAGGAAAAAGGGACCAAATTGGACAAAAAGATTTTTTTTTGTCACATCAGTTAGCCATTACAGTGTCAGGGTGGCAGAGATGAGTCCATCTCAACTTTTCGATGGCCAATGATGGACAAAAATTTTTTGAGGGACTACTATGAGTTTCAGAGTGCAATTTTGATGAAAAACTGGATAACTATTAATTTTAGGGACAACTTTAAGTCTCGAGTGCAATTTTAGAGACCACTTTGAATATTAAACCTACTAATTTTGCTTGCCAAAATTAGAATTAGGTAGTTGTCTCTCTTGTTGAAAGTTGGAATAATAAGGAAAACACATTAGCCACCCTAGGGATCAACTTCACGTTTAAGGTAGGGTTTGTTTTCATGAATGGGAGAATTGAAACTCAATATATATTTAGTGGTCAAAGAATGGAATTAAAATTTTAGTTTTGAAATACAAAATTTTAGTTCCTTCAATATTTCTAAACAGTGAAATATATCAATAACAATAGAACTATATCAATGACAAGAGGCAAGAGTCCTGGCAAACTAAAAACACAAGGGCTGCATTTAATTTTGAGAACATAATAAGATAGGATATTGAAAATAAGACACAAAAAATAAAGATACAAAAATTAGTGTTCTTGTATTTTATTTGATGATAAATTAAATATTAAAACAATAAATTACAAAAATTCAATTTACTATTCTTTTTTTTTCATACAAAATTTTAGAAAAAATAAAATTATAAAAATTAATAGAAATAATAAAAAATAAAAAATAAATTATATTTTTTTGTTAGTTTTTTGTCACAAAATACATTAATTTAGTGTCTATGAATATAATATCTGTGTCTATATTTTATCTATCAAATATAATTTTATGTTTCTTGAGAAGAGTAATAGACTTGAAACTGAAAAAGGGCAATTATAGATTGAGGGTTAGTGAGAAGTTAGAGCCTTGAATATATAAAAGGGGGAATGTATGTGAATATTATTTTTTGATAAAAAGAAAACCAAAAACACTTCTTTAGTTTTTCTTCATCTGCTAACTGCAGAATCATCTTTCATTATCAGATTTCAACATGGTATCACGAGCCAAGCAATCTTCTATGGTTTCAAGCATGTAATCATCTACCTCTCGTGAAAGATCTACTCTCCTTGTGTCTGGAATTATTGGAAAGCCCCCAATCGCAGAAGATCTACTCTTCATGGTCATCGAACCCCAACCTTTATCCGTGCCCTCACTTCACTTGTCGTCGCCCTTCCCCACAACACTGAATCATCTCCCGGAACGCCAGAGTTTGTTCGGATTCATGGCTGAAATCATTCCATTACCCACCGGTTCCACCAACAAATCCTTCCACTCCATACCTGTTCTTGATGAACTCGATAAGAACTCTTACAAAATATGACTCCAGTTGGCTCTTCATGCGATTAGTGCAAATTTTCTCGAAGATCATCTAATTCCAGAAAAGATTCCTCCAAAATTTTCAAAGGAGGTTAAGAGACAAACAAACACTGAATCTGCAGCATACAAAGACTGGAAAGCCAAAGATCATTACTTGATGACTTGGTTACTCTCGTCCATGAAAACGTCAATCAAGAACAAGATGCTTAATTGTGCTTTTGCTTATCAAGTATGGCAGCGCATTCAAGATTATTTCTCTCACCCTTCCAAGATTCAGGTAAAACAATTAAAACTCAAACTTAAAACCATTAAGAAAGCAAGATTATCTGCCACAGAATACCTTAAACAAATTCATATCGTAGTAGATGCTTTAGTTGCTATTGGTCATGAACTTACTGTCGATAAGCACATTGATGCCATCTCTGATGGGCTAACCAAAGATTACTCTTTGTTTCTTTCTTTTGTTTTGTCAAAATCTGATGATATCACCATTTTAAAAATATAATCCTTGCTTTTTGGGCATAAAGATATGCTTGAGAGATTCAAAAAACTGAACTCGGACAAATACAATCCAATTTCACTCAAACATCATTTAGTAGAGATTTTGGTAGAGGTTTTTAATCAAAAAGAGGAAAAGGAGCTGCTAGGGGTTATGGTAGAGGATCACAATTTTAGAATTCTTTCTCATCAAGACCACAATGTCAACTTTGTGGTAGGTTTGGTCACATTATGATTTTATGCTTTCACCGGTATGATCAACAATTTCCTCCTCAATCTGGTTCTAGTCAAAATTCATCCCCTATTCCTACTCCTACCCCGTCCAATTTTCAGAATCCACGATCTTTTATGGCTACTACTTCAAATTTCTCTGAACATTCTTGGTTTCTTGACACGGGAGTCTCACATCACATAACCCCTGATCAATCACACTTACTTTCTGCATCAGAATTTACAGGTCCAAATCAGGTTCTGCTAGGTAATGAAACAGGTACACGTATCTCCCACATTGGTCATAGTTATTTAATGTCTCTTGATATAAATCAAAATTTTTTATTGAGAAATTTAATTCATGCTCCTGATGTCTAAACATTTGATAAGCGTGCAAAATTTTGCTCAAAATAACAATTATTTTTTTGAATTTCATGCTAATCATTGTGTGGTTAAATCTCAGGGCACTCATCAGATCCTGCTTCAAGGAGTGCCTAATAATGGTGTATATCAATTTCATCGTGTTGCAATTGCTACTTCTCTTCCAACTAATTCTGATTCTGTGACTTGTGCTACTTTTTCTTCTCCCTCCGGCAATGCAGCTCGTGTTTTCCCTTCTGTTTTACCTATTTCTGATTGTACCTCTTCTTTTTCACTATCTGTTTCTACTCATTCTCGTGTGTTTGATGCAAAATGCTCCTCGTTCTCTATTTGACATGATAGATTTGGTCATGCTTCTTCTATAGTTATTAAGAAAATCTTGAACTCATGTAAGATACTTATATCAAATTCAATAAAAACAAATACTTTGTGTAGATTTTGTTGTAAGGGAAAAATGCATTCCTTACCATTTGTTAAAGATGATTTTCAATTTAATAAGCCTCTTGACATGATTTACACAGATGTATGGTCCTTCCCCAAATCTATCTCACCATGGTTTTTACTACTATGTTTCATTTATTGATGTTTTTACTAGGTATACCTCTATTTTTTTGCTGCATACTAAAGCTCAGGTTTTTCAAGTATTTGTTCAATTTAAGACTCAAATTGAAAATCACATTGGTCTTAAGATTAAGGCTTTGTAATCTGATCATAGATGGAGATATTTATCCCACTCTTTTACAAAATTTCTCACTAAAAGTAGAATAGAACATCGATTTTCATGCCCTTACACTCATCAACAAAATGGGAGGGCTGAAAGAAAATATAGACACATTGTTGAGATCGGATTATCTATGTAAGCTAGAGCTTCTATTCCCCTTGTTCATTAGGATGATGCTTTTTTGTCTGCAATCTATCTCATAGCCATCTTCTACCACTCATGCTATATCTCCGTATGAATTTTTACATAAAAAATCTCCAGATTATTCTTTTCTCAAGATTTTTGGTTGTGGTATTTTCTTTATTTACGACCATACAATGATAAAAAAATTTCTTTCAAATCTGATCTTCTTGTGTTTATTGGTTATGTTCTAAATCATAAAGGATACAAATGCTTAACTCAATCTGGTAAGATTATCATCTCTAGAAATATGCTATTTGATGAGACAGTTTTTCTTTATTCTGAATTATTTCATACCCACACTACTAAACATGCTCCTGCACAATTTTCTCATACAACTTTAACTATGCCTGTTCTGCATTCTTCTTCTAACATCCTTACTGCTGAAAACCATTCTGGATCTTCTTCATCTCATGCACAAGTACCTTCCTCTTACACTCACCATCTTGCAGATGCACCAACAAATCCTTGTATTTCAAACCCAGTAGCCTCTTCTCCATCTCTTCCACTTGATCCAAATTCATCTCACCCTCCACCTAGGGATGGCAAAACTCTCCGAGACGTGGGGATCCTTGCGAGGACTACCCCAAATGGAGATCCGACTGTCGGAAATTTTTTCCGCGGCGATGGGACAGAGAGCAAAATTCCCCCAAGACAAGCGCGGAGACCCGAGCAGGGATCCCCGCCCCGTCCCCCTAATCCCCAAAATTTATAAATTTACTTAATTGTCCTTAATAGTTTATTTCTTATATGTGTTTTAGTCATTTCACATGCTATATATATACCATCACCGCATCGTTCTTTATTTTTGTGGCATTCCTTTCCACAATTCTGTTGTCGTGTCCATTCTCCTCTCTGCTGCTGCGTCCGTCACCTCGTCCACTGCTCTATGCTCTGGCTTGTCGTGGTATCCCCTACTGCGTGATTTTGAAAGAAGTCACCATCTTGTCGTTTAGACTTTTTGTATAAAATCTTGCTATTTTTGTATAGGATGGATACTTTCAGCTATTTTCCTATGGAAATTAATAATTAGTCAGACAGAGAGATGGGGAATGGGGTCCCCGCGAGAAATGGGGCCCTGTGAGGAATGGGGATGGAGAGCAGGGAGGCATCCCCGCCCCCGCCCTGCCCCCATTGACATCCCTACCTCCACCCTCTTCATCTTCAATCCCTATCTCCGGCATTGAAATTCACTTACCCCTTCAAAAACCAAATTCTTCTACTACAAATAATCATTCTATGATAACTAGATCCAAATCTGCCTCCTCTAGACCAAAGGTTTTTAAATTTGCACTTTCTATATCTGATTTTGATCCTCGGCATCTTCAAACTATACCCTCTTCTGTTAAGAAAGCTCTTACTTTACCACATTGAAAAGATGCTATGCTTGCTGAATTGGATGCTTTACAACACACTCAGACTTGGAGACTGGTTGATCTTTTGTCTAATTAAGGTTATTGGGACAAAATGGGTATATGCTATTAAAAGATCTGCCTCTGGTGAAGTGAAGAGATACAAAGCGAGGTTAGTAGCCCTTGAAAATTATCAAGTTGAAGGTATAAATTTTACTGAAGTATTCAGTCCCGTTATCAAACCCTCTACCATTTGTGTTATTTTAACTATTGCAATCTCCAAAACTTGGACAATTCACCAATATGACTTTAATAATGCTTTCTTAAACGGCACTCTAAATGAAACTGTATATATTACACAACCTCCTGATTCTGTTTTACATCCCTCTTCTCAGGTTTGCAGACTCAATAAGGCTATCTATAGCCTAAAACAGGCTCCTAGAGCCTGGTATATTACATTGTCTTCAACTCTTGCTCAATTCGGCTTCAAGAGTACCAGGTCTAATCCTTCCCTATTTTTCTTACAAACTAGTGTTTATAGTATGTATATATTGGTGTATGTAGATGACATACTAATCACAGGTAACAATTTTTTAGTTATAACATCTATAATGACTAAACTGCATCATATTTTTACTCTCAAATATCTTGGTATCTTCAATTACTTTCTTGGTAGAGAGGCTCTTCAATTAAAATTTGGCTCTTATCTTCTATGTCAAGTCAAATATATCAAAGATTTGTTGTTAAAATCTGGCATGCATGATTCAAAACCTGTTCCAACTCTTATGTTATCTTCTGAAAAGCTATCTCAGTTTGGTGCTGAATCATTTGATGACCCTACACATTACAGGTCTATTGTAGGTGCCTTGCAATATTGCACTCTTACTAGACTTGATATTTGTTTTGCTGTCAACAAAGTCAGCCAATTCATGCACAAACCATTGAACTCTCATTGAAAAGTTGTTAAGCGTATCCTCAGATACCTTTCCAACACAACAGATCAGGGTCTTATTTTTCATCCCTCTCCTCGTTTTTCAACTTTTGCTTTTGCTTTTGCTTATGCAAACTGGGGCTCTAATGTGGATGACCGACGCTCAACCTCTAGGTACTGTGTTTATTTTGGTGAAAATTTGGTGGCCTGGTCTAGCAGGAAGCAACACTCTATCAGCCGTTCTAATACAGAAGCTGAATTTTGCAGTGCTGCTGACGCTTCTACGAAAAATATTTGACTTAAAAATCTCCTGCATGAGTTACATATTCCTGTCTATGGCACCCCTATGATTTACTGTGACAATACTAGTGCTGTCCAAATATCTGCAAATCCAATTATACATAGTTGTACCAAACATTTTGAGCTCAATCTTCATTTTGTCTGGGATAGAGTGAATCAACAAAAATTACATATTATACATGTCCTAAGACTTTATCAGATTGTTGATATCTGTACCAAACTCTTGTCTCTAAATGTTTTTGAAAAATTCAAAAACAAACTCAAGATCACTTCAAGAGATTCCTTGAGTTTAAGGGAGCTGAGAAGAGTAATAGACTTGAAATTAAAAAAGATTAAATTGAGGGTTAGTGATGAGGAGTCAGAGCCTTAAATATATGAAAAGGAGAATGTATGTGAATATTATTTTTTGATGAAAAAAAAACAAAAAACACTCTTCCCTAATTTTTTTTCATCTGCTAACTCATAATCATCTTTCATCATCAGATTTCAATATTTCTGTATTTTTATCTTAGTATTTTATGTAGCAAACAAATGCAACCAAGGCGACAGGAAAAAAGAAAGATGGAGACAAAAGAAATACTGAAACAACGCTCAAGATACCACAAAAAGTGGCGATTATTGAAGGCCACAAGCAGTTGCAAGCCTAGCTAGAAGAGCATAGGAATTGGGTTTTATGCGATAGTAAAAGAAAGTTATATGAACTGGTCGTATATAATAATTAATTAAACAACAATGTAAAAATATATTCTTATATATTAATGTGGAAGCATTTGAAGAAGAGACTATTTATACTTTATTTAAATTATTATATTCACTTTATTCACCTTATATGTTATCGTACCTTAGTGATTTTTTTTCCCGATAGATTCAAGGGTATGTGAAAAATATAATTTTCAGATACTCTTTTTAAACATCTCAAACTAATAAACAATATTTAATGTTAAGGTAAGTACATGAACATTTTAAACAAATTGAGGCATATCATCTAAGAGCTTCTTGAAAACCTTAAACTCTTCAAGTTCAAGGTGTTTTTTATTTGCGCACATTCAGCAAATACGTATACCTTGATAATTGATATACATATTAAGCACTAATGCAGTACAAATCCAGACATAGATATACACATACATAAAGAAATACTCTTGCATACATTTAATATAACACATTTAACATGTATTCCAAAATTATCCATAATCATTCATTCTTTATTTTTAATTAATAAAAATGAATAATTTTGGAACATATATTAAATGTTTCTTAAACCATGTAAAATTTCCATCACACATGTATTTGACGATACAGCATTTTGATAGAATTTGTCAAGAATACAAAAACAAATGTTTATATTTTCTCTATCAATTTTTTTATATATTTTTGTATTCTTAACAAAAATTTATTGTATACTCACTCTGTTCTTAATCAATTGTCATTTTTATTTTACTATTTTAATATACTGAAAATATAATATATCTCTGAATATATTAATTTTTAGCATACTAAAAACGTAAAATTTAGATGATAATTAATTGAGAACAGAAAAAGTATCGCGTCGAAACAGAATAATATTAACATCCATTCCAACCAACAGGAATCCTGAGATTGCAGCGAGAAGGAAGTGCGATGGCAAGAGCAGGATCAATTCCAAGAAGAGGAAGCTGAAGGGAGTTCTTGTAAGAACAAAGGCAAACCAAATCAGCAGTTTGAATAGCTTTGCAGCACTGAGAAGATGGATTAACTGTGCTTTTGGTTTTCACTGATGGCATGCAAGCCGTTAACCCTTCTTCGTTCATGTTACACATGCTGAACCCATTGGAACCTTTAAACCCATATGCCATCATCACCACCACCACCATTGTTATCATTATTGGATGCATTCTCAAACCCCACTTGCTCTTCATCACTGCTACTAATGATTGAAGCTTTTGTGACTCAATAAGACCCTTGATATATATATATATGGTGGCTATAATAAGTAGTAATTAATGGTATTCCATGGTATTTATAAAGAAGGGAACTTTAAAAATTAGTAAGAATAAACCACAAAAAATGCATGCACCTGAATTATTTTATTGTTTATAAAAATATTTTTAAATTTTGTTATCAACAAAAATATTTTTAAATAATTTTAAAATGTGTCAAAAATATACTTCTGTGAATTAAGCCATTTTATGTTAATGAAAAGGATAAAAATATTTTTGTTATATTTTTAAATAATTTGTAAACATTTTTGTCAATAATATAATTCGACGGTATTTTTTTAATATCAACATAATTCGAATATATTTTTTGTAATTTATCTAATTAATAAATTACTTCGTTCGATTTCAAATAATTGTTTAGTTATAATTACGTGTTGGGACAGAGTTAGAAATTTTTTTAAAAAGGACCTACATAAAAAATATAAGTTAAAATAACAGAAAAATTAAAATTAAAAAGAGGCCCAACTAAAAAATTAAAGACTTATACATATAAATTATTAATTTGAGGAGAGTAATTATTCCCCTTCCCTATCAGGTAGGTCCACCACTGATTACGTGTATATATATGCATTAAAAAAATACTTCGTATTAATAATTATTTTATAGTTACTATAGCTTCTTACATGATAACCGACTTAAGTAAGTAATAAGTTTATTCGTTTGTTTAAATAAGTGGTTGCGAATTCGAGTCTCCTATTTTTTCAAATTTTATGCCAATGAGTAATAGCTCAAATGGCATAGTCTCCCCATACTCAATTAAGAGGTTGCGTGTTCGAGTCTCCTATCTTTGATAAAAAAAAATAATAAATAAGTGGT
>NC_029785.2:6933107-6933480 GCF_000816755.2 Arachis ipaensis
AGGCCATATTATTTTATATATGTAGTATCCATTTATGCCATGATGGACCCCTGAACAGGAAACGGCATTGGCAGGAGGTTAGATATTTTTCAAATAAAAAAATTATATATAGTTTCTTAATATGTAGGTTTATTATTTGCTATATATGTTTGTGAATTGTGAATGAAAGAGACGTTGTTAGTGTATAGTTTATATGTACATAATTGATTAAATTATTTAAGAGTGATGATGATCGTTCTTATTTTAAAGGGATCACAACTTAGAAGATCCCAATTCAATAATGAATGGCTTTTGTACAGAAGTAGTAAATTACTTTATGTAAAAGATTAATTTTTTTTAATGTAATAGAATTAATGTTTTTTCTATTTTGAGT
>NC_029785.2:6933736-6934733 GCF_000816755.2 Arachis ipaensis
GTTCTTCTAACGAGCATTCCGTTAAATTCTAATTGAATTTCATAATTATTGAACATCGTATAATGACTTTTCGTGTTCTTGACAATACAGTATTAGTTGCATTTTTTTTTCCCTTTTTAATTATTATTATATTAACAGAAGCCATTACAGCTGTATTGTTTCGAAGAAAAACAAATTCTTATGGCTAGCCTTTTTATTGGTTTTTGCTTTAATTTATTCGGTGTAATATAACTCATCAATCCTCTTAAACAACAAAACCTATTTTTATTTAGAATCTAAACATATTAAAAATTGACCCAATCATATAATATTTTAGATATATAAGTTTTGTATTCGTGTCAATATTTAGAGGTGATTTCATTTTTTTTTTAATTTTTATGACGTCCAAATTATTGTAAATGAAAAAGAAGTTTGTGTTATCGGTTATGATGCACGGACACCGACACAAACAAGAACACGTTGACACGCGAATTTTAAATTTTTATAAGATATGAGAATATACATATAAAATATAAAGTATTTTTTAGATAAATTATAATGATATTTTGATATTTTATTGATATTAAAATATAAATTAATTTTTTAATTATTTTTAATGTCTTATTTTAATTATATCAAGTATTTAAAATATTTTATTGTTTTAATAAATAATAATATATACTATCTCTAAATTTATTTCAAAAATATATGTTAAGAATAAGATTGGACACGTTGACACATAATAGTATTTACGTGTGTCTAAGTATATCAAAAAATTTTTTTATTTTTTATCAAAATACATTTAGACACAACAAATACGCATATCAAACAAATGTCAGTAAATATCGTATTCAAAATTCGACACGCAGATATGATAATTTAACAAAATGTACATACTTCATAAGTTGTTGGCTTTTGGCTTGAATGATGTATGCGGCTTTGGTTTCCAATAAATAATTATAAATTTATAATGTTTTGTGAAGATATATATGTTTATATTTCAATGGAATGTCATTGT
>NC_029785.2:6935785-6938954 GCF_000816755.2 Arachis ipaensis
CAAAATTTAAAAAATTTAAAGTTTTTTAAGTAAACCTAATTAAAATCTATAAAAACCTTCCTCTTCTCTCTCACATTAACCTACCCACTTCCAACAATCACATACACAAACCTCTCTCTCTCACCGTCAAGCCCTCTGCCTCCCCCACCGCGACCCACTCCTCTTCTATCACCGACATCTGGCACGTCGAATTCGCCACCGTCGACAAAAACCGCTTTCCTTTTGTAAATCAGATGTGTTATCGGAGCCGCTGTTGCAGTTGGAGTTGAACTTGAGCTCAATCCCTAAGGCGGCGGCGATTTCGAGGGGGGGAACAGCCGGAGAAGCCTTGGAGGCGGTGGCGGGCGTGGAGGGAGGAGGCGACGGAGGATTAAAGAGAGGAGTTCCCATTAGTTTCATCTTCCATGGATCAAACAATGCCCGTTATATCAGCCACAAACAATGTTTTCAAAAATGCCAGTTCGATATGAATCAATTTTATTGGATTCATTTAGGGTTTTTCTTGGTATCCTTCTAGTTGATGAACTCTTCTTAGCTCTTGACTTTTTCTCACATGATGGATACACCTTAGATATTACCCAAAAAACTAAAGGTAGATTACACTGACTTCAGATAATAAACTATAAATGAAATCCCTAGATTTGTCAATGATACAAATCATGAGCGGCAGTTAGTGTCGTGTTTATAAGGGATGTCAGTGTCACATTTTACAAAAATTGAAAGGTATCAAATGTCATATAATTAAAATCTCATGGGAGGTGAGTTTGAATCCCACCTTAGACACGGTTGTTCTCTGCGTTTTGGGATATTAGGTGCCGTTTTGATGATTAAAGAGACTGCAAACTACACAATTACAGAAATATAAAAAAAACATTCATTTAATATGAAAAAAAAAACATTGTAATACTTAACAAAAGAAATACTCAATTATATTTTTAGCAAAAATAATTAAATATCTATAAAATTTTAAAAAAAATATGAAATTCTTAAAGAAATAAAGACATTCACATTTGCAATACAAAAAAAAATTCGAAAAATATATAAAAGAACATTCATTTAGTATAAAAAAGAAACATTTTGATACTTAGCAGAAGAAATATCATATATATTAACTCGTAGAAATTTTAGATTTATCCAAAGATATTTTAGCTGATTTTTGGCTAATACTCTTTTAGTTCTCTAGCATTGTTATTTTCTTAATGTGGAATAGCCAATAAAATTAAAGGCTCTAGTGTGTAATACTTGCAATGGTAGTGACAAATGACATGTGCTATCTATAGTCTTTATTCTTGAAATTTTCTATCTAAATTCTTATGCCCTGGCCTCGTTCTTCTAGTTAATAGGATTGGGACATTGTTTAGCTAATAATTATGAGCCCTTCGATAACAAAGAATTAATTAGGAAGTATGTGACACTAAAAGAGCACAACGAGATATAAAATTATGTGGGGAGATGAAGTATAAATAAAAATATTGTATTTTGAGATATTTATTATAAGAAAAATGTTGAATTTATCGTTGGATTCAGCGTCATAAATTTGTGACGTATTTATTGGCGGATTCAATTTTTCGACAATAAATTCGCAAGTAATAATTGAAAAAAAAATTGGCGCGATGATTACTGTGATTTAGGGTTGGATTTTTCCGATAGTAAACTTAATTAGTGCAACGCTATATTTTGGTCACTTGTTGATTCGTTATCGACAGTAATTTTATCCTAAATTCGAACCGAAAATCTTCTCTTCCTTCATTTCGAATTACACACTCTCTCTTCTCACTCTCCCATCTCTCACACTCTCTCTAACTCTCTCGTCTCTCCTTTAACGTCATCTCTGGCAGTTCCCTCCAACAGTTTTTTTCGACAGAAGTGGGAGAAGGTTGCCTTGTTGGCACCTTCTCGAAATATTTGTTTGTTGAAAAATTGCGGAACAATAAAGGGTTGCGCACAAAAACAACTAAAAATTGATTAAATTTAAATGTCTGCTTGTTTTAATTAATGCTTGCAACTGTTTCCTATGTGAAATTTTAACAAAATCTTTTGGTTGAGGTATCTTAATTAAGAGAAAATTAAGCCAAATTTTCGTTAAAACACTTGTTTAGTTTGTTAAAAAAATGAAAATTAAATTTGGAGGAGGCTTCTAATTATAAATGAAATTCGGTCAAAATTTCTAAAACACCTAAATATAATTGAATGGTGAAATTAAAAACAAAAATCTTTTTGGTATTGAATGAATAATAGTCATGAAATGCAAAATTTAAATCGGATTTAAAGTTCATAAATTAGTTCAAATTTGATTTAAATTACTAAAGATAAGAAGTCTAATCAGAATCAAATTTAAATTTAATTTTGATATACTCCATAATGTAGCTCTTCCTACTTGACTTCTTGTATGTTAAGTAATTTTTGAGTTTGAACTAATTCCAACTAATTTTGTTAGAGGAGGTTTAGATTTAAAAAACTCTTTCTACTTGACTTTTTGAAGCTGAACTAGTTCCAACTCTCTACAAGCATTAGTATTTCTTTTAAGGTGTTTTTTAAGTAGAATCTGAGTTGTAGGTTGTGATATATTTTTGCTATTATATTATTTTTGTGACATATGTGTTTGCTGGTATGCTTTTTGCAGATATAACGACAGGCAAAGGTGTCACCAATGGCCTTATAGTCGGGATAGAGGGATGGTGTCTACTGATACCCTTGGGACTTTTTTACTCTGACTATCTCTGAGACGTCACAGGTAATGGGTGCACAGGATCAATCGTTCATCAAGATCTTTAACTCTAACTACGTGGCTCTTTCTGCTACGCCACTCTCGTCACCAGGAAGTCATCTGGATGCTTTATCAGAGTAGATTCTTCCACCACCTCCATTCGCTCAATAGTCTATTACTTCGACAATGACACCACTTCCAATGACAAACATTGTGGTGCTAAAATTCTCTCACAAATCTCATCTAGATGCTCCTTTACCATTGCTCGCATACGAATCTCATCTATAGTTGACCTCTTATAATTTTTTTATATTACTCTAAACAAATTTAATTATTACGTATTATATTTTGATTATTTTATTATGATATGTTTGATTATATTTGAAAATTAATTACTTAATTAAAAAAATTTGTAAATTAACATATATAGATATACACAAATATGTAATAATTTAAGAATTT